>NC_079452.1:34865841-34900841 GCF_903798145.1 Danio aesculapii | reverse complement strand
CGTTCCCTCAGACGTCTGATCACCTGCACGCAGCCAAACATTCATTATTCCTCAAAAAAACATCCATGTCACATCAGGTGAGCTGATTGGCCGACCAACCTCCTGTCGAGATAGCGTCATTGGCAGCTTCTCCTCCGTGAGCTCTAGTTCTAACACCGGATTGGCTGATGTAGAAGGAGGCGCCTCCTCGTCGGGTTTGTCCATCTTTAAATAAAAAAATATGTATACATGTGAATATATTAATAGCGGTCTTCAATTTTTTAATGATGGCAAAACGTAATTGCGAGATTAAGGGCTGCTTGCAAAATCATAAATGTATCAATAACCGGAAAATATAATTGGTCCTATAATCATGCATATTTAAAATGTGATCAAATCCTCGTCTAACCTTAGAAAGTGTGCACAACATCTTCTAAAATGCAACAGGTGATCAAACAGCTTGTAATCGCATGTATATCTCTTGCCATAATGAACCTGTGGGCCATGCTCTGATATTTAAAGCTGTATCCAAACACCGATTTCAATTGAACAGAACATGCATGCAAGGCACTGGTAAATCAAAACTGATCAAGGAAGCTAAAACAAAAAAGAGCATTGCACAAATGAGACAGCAGGCAAAGAATCTGCTCCTCTGTCACATAACGCCACTGATTGGACTGTGATCACTGTATTTGCGGCTGGGCTGATCATTGGGATGGCGCTGCCTCCAGCTTTGTGCAACACTGGGAGCAAAGGCAATTAAACACACAAATCTTCTTTATTCATGCCGTAACCCAGTCAAACATCTGTCTGGCAGCATGCATTCTGTCTGCCTGAGCCCTACCTGTCTCACAGGCTGCTCATTAGAAACCTACACTCAGAACAAACACACACACACAGCAGGAAAGAGAAAATGAGAAGAGATACACAGTCCACTGAAGACACTGCTCCGGGTGGAGAAAAGAACTAGAGAGAAAGAGCTTTTCAGGTGAACGCATGAGTATGAGATGAAAGACATATTTTAATAGGACAGTTTATTTACTATGATCTTCTATGTGAAGCTGCTTTGACACAATCTACATTGTAAAAGCGCTATACAAATAAAGGTGAATTGAAAAAAATTTATTGAATATTTCTTTTAAAGCGATGAATGACTGACAATTAAGTATGTGGATCCTATACGTAGTTTGTGTGTGTTCACAATTGACACTTCTGGTTCGATCTAAAGAGGTCATGAACTGAGATGCAAAATTCCCTTTCTCTTTTGAGACGTACGAGTATCATTGAAACACACTGTTTCAGAACTCAACAGTGTGGTTCCTCTAAATTCAGCTTCCATTGAATGCGGCCTGACAAAACCACAGGTGCTGGAATGTTCTATGTAATGTGGTGGGTAAGTCCTGCCTCCTTTGAAGATTGAGGCCCACTTCTACTACACTGACTATTTAGATCTGTTAATATACAATTTATATATTTATAGTCTACAATTGGCCACGCCCATTCAAACAGTGTTTTGATGAGTCAAAAATAGTGCACAAAACTGTCAAGTACTAATTTTTTAACTAATAATCTTGATCACATTATACACTCAGCGGTCACTTTATTAGGTACACCTGTCCAACTGCTCGTTAACGCAAATTTCTAATCAGCAACTCCAGCATTTAGGCATGTAGACATGGTCAGGACAATCTGCTGCAGTTCAAATCGAGCATCAGAATCAGGAAGAAAGATGATTTAAGTGACTTCGAAAGTGGCATTGTTGTTGGTGCTAGAAGGGCTGGTCTGAGTATTTAAGAAACTGCTGATCTACTGGGTTTTTGCTGCACAACCATCTCTGGTAGGGTCAGAATTTGGTGTCAACAGCATGGATCCATCCTGCCTGTATCAATAGTACAGGCTGGTGGTGTAATGGTGTGGAGGGATATTTTCTTGGCACACTTTGGGCCCATTAGTACCAATTGAGCATTGTGTCAACGCCACAGCCTACCTGAGTGTTGTTGCTGACCATGTCCATCCTTTTATGACCAGTGTACCCATCTTCTGATGGCTACTTCCAGCAGGATAACACACCATGTCATACAGCGCAAATCATCTCAGACTAGTTTCTTGAACATGACGATGAATTCACTGTACTCAAATGGCCTCCACAGTCACCAGATCTTATTCCAATAGAGCACCTTTGGGATGTGGTGGAGCAGAAGATTTACATCATGGATGTGCAGCAACTACATGATGCTCTCATGTCAATATGGAGCAAAATCTCAGAGAACTATTTCCAGTACTTTGTTGAATCTATGGCACGAAGGATTAAAGCAGTTCTGAAGGCAAAAGGGGGTCCAAACCGGTACTAGTAAGGTGTACCTAATAAAGTGGCCGGTAAGTGTAAGTGGACCCCAGAAAATAGTACAAACAAATATTTACAAAAAAAAAAGCTCTTTAAGTGTTGTTTTGGCACTAAACTCTTCAAGAATTCCCAGTAGCTAATAGTCACATGTATGCAGATAAAGCGAGAGTTTAGCCAGCACAGAGTTGTCCTGGAAGTTTGATAAATTACATTCCGAAAAAAGTGTTTTTTTTCTTCTTCTTTATTTATATCAGAACTAAACACAACTTTTTATTTACATATTTAGTCCAGATGAAACAAACTAAGACACAAAAATGTGCGTCACATCCTAATACTGGCGAAAATGTACAGAAAAATGAAGAATACCAAAAAATAAAATAATAAATGATTAAAAAAGTATGAACAAATAAATGTTATACATTGATTATTAATACTGATTATAAATAATATATTAATACAATACAAAAAAATAGGAACTAAATTATAAAATAAAAGAACACAAAACCTTACATTTGTAAGTTGCTGTGAATAAGAGAATCTGCTAACGACACTGAAAGCTAACTAATAGAAACTAAATGTTTGACAAAAGCTAATTTACATACAATTAGTGTTTCTCTGTATGAATTGGGCATTTAAACTCAAATGAAAATGTATAGTTTCAACTTTCATGATGATCAAATGTTGTGGTCCAGATAAAAGATGGAAGTAACTGAATGTGAATAAAGTATTTGTACCTTGTATCCACATCTCCTGTAATAATCCTCCTCTTCTTTGCGCGCGAGTTCAGCCCGTTTAAAGTATTTCTTTGAGTCCTGAAGAAACAGCACAACAATAAACACAACACGCATAATATATGAAGCATTAAAACAGCTGTAGTAAACACATCTGGCCATCGCTCCTCACATCTATGAGCTCTTTCTCCTCTATGAGCTTTCGTTTCCTCGCAATCTCAGCTTTCAGGATGTCCATGTCTCAAAAGAATAACAAAACACTTAGGACTGTGTCAGAAAATGTGCCACTTTTACATAAACATACAACGGGAAGAAGTACAAACGACGCTTCCGTTTACTGTTTCTCTTTCTCTCTAGTCGAGTCGGTGGCTGGAGGTCATTGTGTGTCATTACTGCCATCTAGTGGAAAAGTGTGAGACTGATGCTGGACAATCTATTGGTTCAGTCAGGGTATGAGAGTATTCGCAGACCCCCTGAAAGAAAGAAGGTTTGTATGCAATATGTGGAGAAGCAGATTCTACATTTCATATATTCAATTTATTAGTCTTCATAGTTTATATATTAATGTAAATAGTCTTATTATCAGATACATATTGTACATATTTGTATTTTATATGGGTGGCACGGTGGCTCAGTGGTTAGCACTCTTGCCTTACAGCAAGAAGGTCACTGGTTCGAGTACAGGCTGGGTCAGTGGCGTGGGTTTTCTCCGGGTGCTTCGGTTTCCCCAACATTCTATAGACTATGGACTGCGCTATAGGTGAATTTGATGAACTTAATTGGCTGTAATGTATGAGTATGTGTGTGAATGACTGGTGTTTCCCAATACTGGGTTGGCTGAAAGGGCATCCGCTTTGTAAAACATATCCTGGAATAGTTGGTGGTTCATTCCGCTGTGACAGCCCCTGATAAATAAGAGACTAAGCTGAAGGAAAAATAATGAATTTGTATTTTAGTTTTTTATTTTATTGTGTGTGTGTGTGTGTGTGTGTGTGTGTGTGTGTGTGTGTGTGTGTGTGTGCATAATATTCAACATTATAAAATAAAATACAAATAAACACAATATTCCAATCCTAAACAAACGCTATAAGTAGGTAAACTAAACATCTATTGCTTTAGTGGTTTTATGGTAATATTTAAGGTAAATCCAGAAGCTGCCGTGTTTCGTCGTTGTAAAATAAACCCTAAATATTATTAATTAAATATATATTAAACAAAAAGTTTTATTTAGATTCATACCAATGTAGTATTTTTATTATTATAGAATGTAATATCTTGTAATAAAATGTAAATATTTATATGTATTTAGGAGTTATACGTATAAACACAGTCAAGCCAAAATTATTCATACCTCTGGCAAATTACTTTGACCTGAAATGATGACACAGGCTAAAAATATTAAGACAATGTACAAGATACTCGTTAATTGAATGTGCAGCCATTTGGCCTATTATTAGATATAAAATAAAGAATGTAATTTCCTGATAAACGGTAATAATGTATTTGATAGAAATGTAAGAACAAAGACTTAAGGCAATCTTTAATGAGTTATTCCAAGAGGGACATTTTATTGGAATTCTTTATGATGGGAGGTTAACTGGAGAAAAGCATAGCATGCAAATCTTGCATTTCAAACAAATAAGAGAAATTAGTTAAAAGATTTGACACAAAATAAACTCAGCCTACTTGTTGCTCTCTAAGTTTTCCGATATTGAGAAAGATTGTTTCTTTTGTAGAAACAGTGAGGAATCCTCATTTGTTGATTGTCAGAGTGTGCAATCATTTTGGTAAGACTGTTCTACATATTCTGCTGAAATTAACATGTTGATAACATTGAATGCAATAGAAATGATTTGATATTTTGAAAATGACGATAAAAACATGAAGAATTTTCTTAATTTAATTATTTTAAATGGTAATAATTTTAAATTCCCCCTTTTTCTTTTAATGAAGTTTCTCAAAGCTGTGAAAAATGTAAAAGCTTTATCTATTGTACGTTATATTATAATTCTGTATTGGGCATCTTGTGAATATCCTTTTACCCCTTTATATCTGAATTTCAATTATCTTTGGAATTTTTGTCTGTTTTTCCTGTAACTAATTTACTAATGCACAATAAAAATAAAAAAACGAATGCAAAAAAAAAAAAAGAAAGAAAGAAAGAGAGAGGCATCATTGTGGGGGAAATATACTTATTACTCAGCTTTTAGTTAGTTAGTTAGTTAGTTAGTTAACTTTATTTATCCCTGTAGGGAGATTTTATTTGCAGCATGTATTCACAAAGACATCTGACATTTCACATTTGGCATTTATATAAATAAAGAAATCATTTAAAAACGTAAAGCACCATGGTACCCCTACTCTAATTAAATATCCAGTCTACTGGCCATCAACTGCTACTGAGAGAGGAGGAATTTAACTTAATTGCTTGAGGTATAAATGATAATTTTGTCCTATTTCTTACACATCTGGGAACAGAATATCCATGACTTGATGGTGACAATTTGAAGGTGTATGAGAAAGGATGTTTCTCATCATTGATAATCATGATAGCCTTATTTAATACTCTTTCTTTGTGCTCTTTAGTTTTATTCCCAACAACTTACTGGCTGTTGTTACCACCTTCCCCAATGACCTCTTCTGGGCCTCAAAAGCATGTGCATACCAACAGATCACACAAAATGTTGCAATACTTTCGATAAAAGTACTATAAAACATGATTAACAATGTGTTGTCAACATTAAAGGACAATCATTTATTTACATTTGAACAAAAACTTTAATTAAACATTTGCCAGGGGTAGCCTATAAGTAATTTCGGGCTTGACTATACAGTAGTCCAGTGTTTCCCAACCCTATTCCTGAAGGCACACCAACAGTACACATTTTCAATCTCTCCCTATTCAAATACACCTGAATCAAATCATCAGAACATTAGAAGAGACTTGAAAACCTGAAATGAATGGTTCAGATAAGGGAGACATCCAAAAGATGTACTGTTGGTGTGCGTTCAGGAACAGGGTTGGGAAACACTGGAGTAGTCAATATTGACATTTTATTAGCCTTGCTTGTTAATTAAAAAACAATTGTTCACCACATTCTAAGTGATTTTAGTACATTTTTAGTTGTCATGTTTTTAATTGATCCGATTGAATCTTATAGATTGTTTTTAATGATCATTTCACCTAACTTTCCCTTTCTCAGTTAACTTGACTCTTTTTTTCAAGGCTTTGTGAAAGAAGCCACAGACTGACAAAACTGACAGGAAAGTTTCTTCCCCGCTCGACAACAGAACGCCAGTGAGTTCTCCTCCTCAGTGTAAATCTGGACCCTCATATTTTGCACCCCACAAATATTAGCGACCATCAGGTGGCGCAAAGGAATAGACGAGACGAATCCTGAAAGAATTAAGAGGTTTATTTATTTACATCATAAACGAGCAGCCCCGCAGGAGAATGCAAACGCGTGCTGTCCATCCTCCTCCTCCTCCTCACCATCACCACCATCATCATCATCAGTCCAGAGAGACGAGCGATTATTATTATTAACGCTCAGGTTCGCTTCACTCATCTGCTGGACTTAATGAGTTTGTCAGTGATTAAAGAGCCTGTGTGCTGATGAAGCGGGCTGGATCTGCCTCTTCACCGCTCTGCCCTTAAAATGGAGTTTGTGGAGAGGAAGAGGAGCAGGAAATCTCAGAGCTTTAAACTGGTGAATGATGCAGGTAAGCGGACATGACAGCAGACAATAGAGCACATCGCCGGCGTTACGTCAGCACTCTGGAATGCACCTGTGCTTCAGTCTATCATCGTTCGCTCATTGTCCTGCTCACATCATCATCCATGACAGACGCGGCGTCTTTCTCTCTTTTTTCTTTCGTCATGTTTAATGTTAGCAGCGTTTACATTATTATTATTATCAATATTGTCTTCTAATGCGTTTAGTCTGTCCACGCGCTCTTGTTGAAGTGTGATGGAAAGCTCTGTTTGCTGCGTGAATGCGATGGTGCTGGCGATCTTCACAGTCACGCAGCCTACAGGTGGTCCTGCAGCATCACTTCATCACATCTGCACCGCTCATACGTCACCAATACAGCTGCTGCGCTGAGTGACATCACAGCAAGATTTTGATTTTAAAAAATGTGACAACAGACAAATCAGACGATTGCTCCATTACTCTGTATATAATGTAAATAACCTCCTGAAGATGTAAATTTTTCTGGACCAATTTTTCTGACCGCAGTCAATGGAAGAGAACATGGTTATTACCTGAACAATTCAGAATGTCCAACAAAATAAGAGAGACACATTTTAATATTCTGCATAATGTATATCCTACAAATTCCCAAATTGCTAATTATTTTTTAATATATCTAATTTGTGTACTTTCTGCAAGATACACAAAGAGATTTTATTTCACTTATTCTATAGTTGTACTTGCGTTAAGCCTCTTTGGAATAACTTTATTTTCTATTTATCATCCTTATTTAAATATGATTTAAATTTGTCTATAAAGACATATTTCTGTATTTCTCAGCTAATGATCATGCTTTCGATCTTATTGTTAATTTTTTGTGTTACACTAAATGTTTTATACACAAAAATAAGTTCCTGAAGGCAATACCAAGATTTACAGAGCACCTAGGTTAGCCCTTTTTTCAGATTTAATATAAGTGTTTTGCGTCTCCAGAATGCTTCTGTAAAGTTTCAACTCAAAACACCCATCATATTTTTCATTATACCTTTTTCAAGATTCTATTTGATACATTTTTTCACTAGGGGGCTGTTTTGTCGTACTGCGCCTTTAAGGCTAGTCCTCCCCACCCACCGTTTCTACGTGCCTTTCTGCGTGCCTTAATCTCCTCCCTCGGCTGCGTCAGACAACAGACAGACTTAAAGGAAGCAGATCTCACGTAGCGTTTGTGAGAAATACTACAGTAAGAACTTTACCAATGAGTTTTTGTTGTGCAGTTGCATCGATGAGTCACACAATGTTTACGCGCGCACACGCACACACAGATACACACGCACACACAGGCACACACACACACCGCAGCAGACACCCACACAGAGACAGAGAGCGTGCCGCATTTAGCTTTACACTCTTTTTGCACGCAAATGTGACAGGATACAGGTTAATCTCCACTGCTGTATGGATATCTGTTATGTTAATGTACAAAATAAACCTGATTTAACGCCCACAAACCGGGATTGAAGCGTCTTCCTTTATAATTGTTCTGACATGCGGCTGTGCTGATGAAGTAAAGCTGAAGTAAATCGCTGTAATTCATTACACACATGCACTGTTTTAAAACATTTTAAACTTGTTGTAAAACTCACTCTTGATCACATTTGATGATGATTGATGATCCTAGCGAGCTGAACAGACCTTTTATTCCCGGTTGTTTTGCGCACGTCTGGTCTTGTCGATATGATTATACATGTGACTACCGGGACATGTTAATACGCGCAGCTGTCAATCAATTCGGTGGGCGGGGGGGCCGCACTCCTATGTAAAGTTGCGGTCGGTCTGAAAACCGCTCCAATTGGTCCACCGTTTTTATGTTGCTAAATTGAAAAAAAAGGACTGGGTGTGTTTATATCACCCCAATATGACGGTCTATACACCACACATGCACATATGTCTGTCCAAACAGCTTGAAAAGTAGATTTTTCACCATAGTTGCCCTTTAATACTTTCTTTGCTGAAATTTCATTCAATATTGAATTTCCTGAGCTTTTTAATATTTCTTAAAGCTAATGATAATCTTTTTTCTTAATGATTGAGGTTTTGTAAAGTTTGTTTTGTGTTTATTTTTCTTCTTTCTTAATTTTTTTATTATTGTATTTTTTCTTTAATGCAGTGATGTTATTATTCTTGTATTCAATAAAATATAAAATAAAAAAGACATCACAGCAAGAGTCGAGCGGCGTACATATAAAGCTGTTTAAGACCATTTAGTTGTTTGTTTAATTATTATACTCAACTCATACAAACTGGTTTTCATTTAAGATGTAGGACAAAATATGACATGTGCAGTATTTAATGTTGGACTGGTTAAAATGCTGAAAGTCCCACGTTCTGCTGGTTATCTTGTCGTTGTGTTTAATGTCGTACAAAACTCTGTTATTTACTCATGTATAACTGATTATGTAAATACTTTTATTTAATTTTTTTCCATATGCTTTAACGTTTTTCTTCTGACATAAACTCAGTTGTATCATGATACTCATACCTGATGATTTCGCTGTTTAAAGAAGAAAAAAATAACCTTTAAGCAGATCATTTGAAGTGATTTAATATGGATTTTACACCATTCGTCTGGAGAAATGAAAAAACAAAAACTACTGCTAATGCTATTAATAATAATAACTAGATATGTATGTTTTCTGAAGTAAATGCGAGTGGTGTTTGTTGCTGGGTTGTTCTGAGCAGTTGTTAGGTGGTTGCTAAGGTGTTCTGAGAGATTGCTAGGCGGTTGCTTAGTGATTGTTATAGTTTGAGTGGCTGCTAGGGGGTTGCGACGCTGATGCTAAGATGTTCTGAGATGTTACTAGCCTAGGTAGTTGCTAGGGCATTCTAAGTGGTTGCTAGGCAGTTGCTAAGTAAATAATGTTGTTTATATAGTGCATTTATCGTGTATGGCCATACACTCAAAGTGCTTCACAGTCATGAGGGGGGTCTCTCCACATCACCACCAGTGTGCAGCATCCACTTGGATGATGCGACAGCAGCCACAGGACAACGGCTCCAGTGTACTCACCACACACCAGCTATAGGTAAAGTGGAGAGACAGATAGAGCCAATTCGGTTGATGGGGATGATTGGGAGGCCATGATGGGTAAGGGGTGATGGAGGGAATTTGGCCAGGACACCTGGATTATACCTCTACTCTTAATGAGAAGTGCCATTAGATTTTTTATGACCACACACAGAAAGTCAGGACCTCCATTTTTAAACATCCCATTCAAAAGATGGCGCTCACTGACAGTATGGTGTCCTCATCACTATGCTGGGGCATTAGGACTTACCGCAGGTTGATCGCCCCTGCTGGCCTCTCTAACACCACTTCCAACAGCCACCTGGTTTTCCCATGTGTCTCCCATCCTGGTACTGACCAGGCTCACCCCTGCTTGGCTTCAGTGAGTAACCGGTCTTGGGCTGGTTTCTTCCCCACTCGACAACAGAATGCCAGTGAGTTCTTCTCCTCAGTGTAAATCTGGACCCTCATATTTTGCACCCCACAAATATTAGCGACCATCAGGTTGCGCAAAGGAATAGACGAGACAAATCCTGAAAGAATTAAGAGGGTTTATTTATTTACATCATAAACGAGCAGGAGAATGCAAACACATGCTGTCCATCCTCCTCCTCACCATCATCATCATCAGTCCATAGAGACAAGCGATTATTATTATTAACGCTCAGGTTCGCTTCACTCATCTGCTGGACTTAATGAGTCTGAGAAGTGCCATATGAATTTTAATGACCACACACAGACAGTCAGGACTTTCATTTTTTAATGTCCCATTTGAAAGATGGCACTCACTGATAGTATTGTTTCTCCATCACTATACTGGGGCATTAGGACTCACTGCAGGTTGAATGCCCCCTGCTGGCCTCACTAACACCACTTCTAACAGCAACATGGTTTTCCCATGTGTCTCCCATCCTGGTACTGACCCGGCTCAGCCCTGCTTAGCTTCATTGAGAAACCAGTCTTGGGCTGCAGGGTGATTTGGCTAGGGGGGTTCTGGGTGGTTGCTAGGTAGTTGCTAATCATCATCACTGAAAATAACTGTATATGCATCCAGAAAAATGAATTGTTGATTTAAAAATATATTGTATTTTATTATATTAATGTCATATATATATATATATATATATATATATATATATATATATATATATATATATATATATATATATATGTATATTTGTTATGTATTTCTCAGGACTCCTAACAAAATCTTTAACATTTTCATGGGAATTTAGTAAATAAATATTTTTGCAGTCACTTCTAAATAGATCATATAATTTTAAACATATATTTGGCGGTTCATTCCGCTGTGGTAACCCCTGATTAATAAAGAGACTAAGCCGAAAAAGAAAATGAATGAATGGCATTGACATGATATTGAAATTACATGATAGATAGATAGATAGATAGATAGATAGATAGATAGATAGATAGATAGATAGATAGATAGATAGATAGATAGATAGATAGATAGATAGAGACAGACAGACAGACAGACAGACAGACAGACAGACAGACAGACAGACAGACAGACAGACAGACAGACAGACAGATAGATAGATAGATAGATAGATAGATAGATAGATAGATAGATAGATAGATAGATAGATAGATAGATGAATAGATAGACAGACAGACAGATAGATAGATAGATAGATAGATAGATAGATAGATAGATAGATAGAGATAGATAGATAGATAGATAGATAGATAGATAGATAGATAGATAGATAGATAGATAGATAGATAGATAGATAGATAGATAGATAGATAGATAGATAGATAGATAGACGGACGGACGGACGGACGGATGGATAGATGGATATATTTTCTCTGATGAATAAAAGTCTTAATATTGTATTTATACAGTAAATGAAACATTGTTATGACCTATATTGATGTCAGACTGTGATTGGTTCAGATTTTAGTCATGAACTGGATGACGTGGAGGAGAATGATGCTGAAGCAGAAGCTCTGGATGCTGCAGAGAGTGAAGGTAGTTATAATTCTCCATCATGTATTATACCCCGGTAATATAGGCTCTGTATAATAACTGTGTCTCTCAGTCTGGTTAGGAGATGAAGGGATGGAGATCAAGAAACAGATAACCGGTATGATGCGCTTGCTGAGTGATAAGACAGGACGAGTGTACCAGCGAGTGGGACGAGAGGGAGAGACCCTCAAACAGGAGCCCCAAGAGGAGGCCCTCGGACAGCTTGGGACACAGAGCTCGACTCCTGAACATCTGCAGTACAGCTGGAGCTCAGTCCTGCCTTTCCCTCACAGTCAGTACAGCACTCGCTCCAAAACACAGAGGATGCTCAACCACTGCAAAACTAATGGTGAGTCTTAAAGACCAGAGGTGTGTTCAGACCTGTCCTGTAGTTCAGCTCCAAACCCAATTAAACACACCCAAACTGCTGAGACTTCCAGTAATGTATGCTGGAGCTGGTTGCTGTTGAATTCTCACTTTGGCCCTCCAGGAAAACGATTGGACACAGTAGTGATTGCTCATAAATCATCCCTTCTGTAGTTTAAGCATTTAGGACATTATTAATATTATAATTAATTGTTTGTTATTATAGAATTAGATAATTTTTTTGTTAGTTTTTTTCTTTTTTACATATATTTTTAGTGGGCGACGCAGTGGCGCAGTAGGTAGTGCTGTCGCCTCACAGCAAGAATGTCACTGGTTCAAGCCTCGGCTGGGTCAGTTGGCATTTCTGTGTGGAGTTTGCATGTTCTCTCTGCGTTCGTGTGGGTTTCCTCCGGGTGCTCCGGTTTCCCCCACAAGTCCAAAGACATGCGGTACAGGTGAATTGGGTAGGCTAAATTGAGAGTAGTGAATGAGTATGTGTGTGGATGTTTCCCAAAAATGGGTTGTGGCTGGAATGGCATCCGCTGTGTAAAAACGTGCTGGATAAGTTGGTGGTTCATTCCGCTGTGGTGACCCTGTATTAATAAACGAACTAACCTGAAAAGAAAGTGAATAAATAAATATTTTTAGTGATTTAATTTTAGAAAATGTTGTTTTTTGCTGTTTTTCAATGAGTTTTTTTCTGTTTAATTAATTTATGTCTTTACTTTGGTCATTTTCAGTTTTAGCAATGCTTGCACTTCCACATAAACTAAACCAAAATTGCAAATGTTGCCTTGGCAAATAACTAAAATACTGAAAGAGTCCGTTTTCAAGCAAATATTACTTTCAATGACAAGCAAGTCGCAAAACGTTCAATAACAAAACTTGATGCAGTTTTTTGGTTTATTACTCTATTATTAAGTAATATAATAATGAAAGAATGATTTATTAATTAATTAATTAAATAATAAATATCATTTATTATAGAATTTATTCATGTTTATACATATTCAAATATTTATTCAATCATTCATTTTCTTTTCGGCTTAGTCCCTTTATTAATCAGGGGTTGCCACAGGAAAATGAACCACCAACTTATCCAGCACATGTTTTATGCAGTGGATGCCCTTCCAGCTGCAACCCATCACTGGGAAACATCCATACACACTCATTCACACACATACACTGTGGGTAATTTAGCCTACCCAATTCACCTGTACCGCATGTCTTTGGACTTGTGGGGGAAACCGGAGCACCTGGAGAAAACCCACGTGAACATGGGGAGAACATGCAAAATCCACACAGAAATGCCAGCTGACCCAGCCGAGGCTCGTACCAGGAACCTTCTTGCTGTGAGGCGACAGCACTACCTACTGCGCCACTGCGTCGCCAAATTTATTTTTATTTTTAAATTTTTTTAAACATTTATTTAAAGATTTACAATGACAGAACAGTGGTGTAGGTGTCTCATGTCATCATTTACAATAATATAGCCATCTATTATACAATCATCCATCGGCTAGTAATTCAAGTCCTTTGTGAAGGGTCAAATTAACAAAAAATAAATGAATTTAAATAAAATAAAAATAGTCTTTCAAGATACATTCTCCAAAAACTCCCATAGAGGATTCCAGATATGCCAGAAATCATCAGATTTCTGACGCAAGTCGTAAGTCAGTTTTTCCAAGGGTAAGAAAATGGCAATCTGATTGGCCACATATTGACCGAAGTAATGATAGGGGAGGACCAACAAAAGAATACATTTTCTTGCAAGATATGTACAAAAGTGTAACAGATTCTAGTCCATGGCTAAGATGTAGAGCAGTTTTACAATTCAGAAGATACATAGCTGGAGATAGGGGAAAAGGTTTACCTGTAATCCTCTGAACTAATTTGTGGATTTCTTTCCAGTATGTCTTAATCATGTCACAGTCCCACAATACATGCATCACAGTACCAACATTGGATTTGCACTTAAAACAACATTGAGAAACATTAGGGAATATCTTATTTAGATGAACTGGCGTTAAATAAGTTCTATAAAAGAATTTTACATTTTGCTCATGGTTTGATATTGTGGCACCTTTGAAACATATACCAGAACAGACCGAAAGCCATTCTTCTTCACTAAAATGTTTTTATTTTCTCTTGTTTTTGTCATTTAATTTTAGTTGTGTGTGTGTTTAGTTTTGGTACTGCAAATTATACTACATAAAAATCACCTTGCTATTTTGCTTCATATGATTTTTAAGCTCAATGAAGCCTTGCTTTTCTAAGCGACTTCCTAGGAATACAGTAAGAAATTACTTGAACCTTCTTTCCAGGGGAAGTTGTATTACGTGACGATGAGCTGCAGAGACATATATTGTCTGACACATGTCTAGACAGCTCTGGATAACACAGCAAACACGTAACGTCTTCCTTCAGTACACAATAAATGGCACAAAACCTCCCTCACAGTCAGCCTGAGCCACACACACACACACAGACACCGGAGTCAGACGTGCTTGGAGCCGCCGGGTGTCAGACATCGCCACTGATGCTGCATGTGTGTTTGTGATTCAGACATGGCCTTGCCCCCCGCGCCTGCTGCCATGGCAACAGAGCCCAGCTGCTGTATGTGCAACTGCAAGAGCACCCTGAAGGCCATTCTGCTGGAGCTGCGCACCATGAGGAAACTACTCCAAACTCATAGAGGTAAAACACACTCAATCATGTGCTGTCAGACTGACCAGGCAAGCCCTTTAGGATCCTGCAGTTTTGCGATCGCAGAGATTAAAGCAAATATCACAAGATTTTGACCAGCCTTAGATGGATCATCCCAGTAGGATCATCAACGACATCAAAAAACAGATCAAAAACAGGAAGAAAATGCTAATCGATTTGATGTCAAAACCTTGACATCTATTTGACATCCACACATTGATGCTCAGTTGACCACTAAAATAACGACACAAAAAGAATTATAACATAAGAAAAGTTTTACTCATTTAAAAGCTTCAATTACAAATCACAAATCATCAATGACATCAAAAACAGATCAAAAACACTTAAAAATGTTAATCGATTTGATGTCAAAGCTTTGACGTCTAATTGACATCCACACATTGATGCTCGTTTGACCACTAAAATAAGGACACAAAAAGAATTATAAAGGAAGGGTTTTATTGATCTTAAAGCTTCAATTACAAATCATCAACGACATCAAAAAACTGATTAAAAACACTTAAAAATGTTAATCGATTTGATGTCAAAACCTTGATGCCTATTTGACATCCACTCATTGAAGCTCATTTGACCACTAAAATTTTGACTCAAAAAGAATTATAACAAAAGAAAAGTTTTATTCGTTTTAAAAGCTTCAATTACAAATCACAAATCATCAATAACATCAAAAATAGATCAAAAACACGTAAAATTGTTAATCGATTTGATGTCAAAACCTTGATGTCTAATTGACATCCACACATTGATGCTCGTTTGACCACTAAAGTAATGACACAAAAAGAATTATAAAGGAAAGGTTTTATTGATCTGAAAGCTTCAATTACAAATCATCAACGACATCAAAAAACAGATCAAAAACACTTAAAAATGCTAATCGATTTGATGTCAAAACCTTGATGCCTATTTGACATCCACACATTGAAGCTCATTTGACCACCAAAATTTTGACACAAAAAGTATTATAACATAAGAAAAGTTTTATAGACCT
Organism: Danio aesculapii; assembly: GCF_903798145.1. Taxonomy (NCBI): domain Eukaryota; kingdom Metazoa; phylum Chordata; class Actinopteri; order Cypriniformes; family Danionidae; genus Danio; species Danio aesculapii. The sequence goes on along the minus strand of NC_079452.1, from coordinate 34,884,954 downwards.
GAAACCTTCAATTCCAAATCATCAATGACATCAAAAAACAAATCAAAAACACTTAAAAATGTTAATCGATTTGATGTCAAAACCTTGATGTCTAATTGACATCCACACATTGATGTTCGTTTGACCACCAAAATAATAACACAAAAAGAATTATAAAGGAAAGGTTTTATTGATCTGAAAGCTTCAATTACAAATCATCAACGACATCAAAAAACAATTCAAAAACACTTAAAAATGTTATTCGATTTGATGTCAAAACCTTGATGCCTATTTGACATCCACTCATTGAAGCTCATTTGACCACAAAAATTTTGACACAAAAAGAATTATAACAAAAGAAAAGTTTTATTCGTTTTAAAAGCTTCAATTACAAATCACAAATCATCAATAACATCAAAAATAGATCAAAAACACGTAAAATTGTTAATCGATTTGATGTCAAAACCTTGATGTCTATTTGACGTCCACACATTGATGCTCATTTGACCTCTAAAATTTTGACACAAAATTAATTATAACAAAAGAAAAGTTTTATTGATCTGAAAGCTTCAACTACAAATCGCAAATCATCAACAACATCAAAAAACAGATCAAAAACACTTAAAGTTAATCGATTTGATGTCAAAACCTTGATGTCTAATTGACATCCACATATAGATGCTCATTTGACCACCTAAATAATGCAAAAAGAATTATAAAGGAAAGGTTTTATTGATCTTAAAGCTTCAATTACAAATCATCAACGACATCAAAAAACAGATCAAAAACACTTAAAAATGCTAATCGATTTGATGTCAAAACCTTGATGCCTATTTGACATCCACACATTGATGCTCATTTGACCACTAAAATAAGGACATGAAAATAATTATAAAAGAAAAGTTTTATTGATCTGAAAGCTTCACTTTCAAATCAGAAATTGACACTGGATTTTGTATCCTTATAATGCAAATAAACGACCTTGTTGTCTAAATGACATCAAATTGACATCTAAACACAAATCATTTTGACACAAAGTCAGTTGACATCAAATCAATTTGTCATTTTTTACATGTTTTTTGACATGTATTTTCTATATTTGGTTTTGACATCAAGGTGCCCGCTGGGATGTCTTGTGAAGTTATTTCAACTCACATTCAGCCAAAGCCCAATTAAATGAATCATTGTTTCATGAAGTATTTGAACATTTACAGTCCATGTATCACAATATGATATGAATTGTCTTTATGGGGTTAAGATGTAAACAGTGGCTTCTCTGTTTGTTTTTCTCAGAGCCCAAAAAAGAAAAAAAATTGACAAGATTAATAAATGTATATATTTTCACAAACAATATAAGATATGCCTATCATATTGCTCCATATTTTGCAAAAAGCTGCCACAAAATCAGTCATACTAGGCTAGCAAGAATGTGAGTTAAAAAAGGACCCGCGGTATCCTATGCTGTGCTGTGCTCTCAGGGCTCCAGGACAAACAGGGCCCCCACGTCTCGCTTTCCTCATCTCGAACCTCCATCTCCAGGAGGAGGAGCCGAAAGAGGAGGCTGGGTCACAGAGTGGCGCTTTTGGTCACGCCCACTAAGAGAGCCACGCCCCCCTCTCCACCAGCTGATGCTGTGAATGAGTGTGATCAGTCCAGTGAGGACACACCCTCCGCTGTGGCTACATTTATACCAGACCACATTCCTACTGTAAAGACAACTTCCCCTCACTACAGCGTCAGCAGAGGACAAAACAACACTGAGGTGAATCTGAATGCGTGCACTTGCAATTTCTCTGGATTTGCAGTTCATTGTTATTTGTTTTGGGCAAAAGTGAAATTTCTTTTTTGTGTGTATAAAATATCTAGAGATGTTTAAAGTACTAGAGACCCAGACTTGAGTAAAAGTACAAGTGCGCTATCAAAAAAGTGACTTAAGTAGAAGTTGAAGTGCTCTTTAAGCACTATACTTAACTGGAAGTACTAAAGTATTCAACATTTTTGTACTTAAATATTGCAAGTAGTTTATTTTAAAATCAAAAAAATTAAGTTTATTTTAAATTTACTACTCAAATACTGAAAGTAAAAGTACAAGTATTGTGTTATGTAGTTATTAAAGACATCATATTGTTTATTTTAAATATCTTTTTGGGGGCACGTGATTAAGCAGAATAAAAAAAAAACATGGTTTACGATTTATTTTATATATATATATATGATTGGTCAAAAACACCATTCAGCATGACAAAGCCTTTATGATAGCCAGCTAGTTAACGTTAAGTGAACATCGCAGCATGTTATTAACCGTGGGTAGCTAGCATTAGTTAACTTATCTAGCGCTTATGGATAGCTCAAACTGCTGTGTTTTGTGTATTATATTATTTTGAACTTACCTATACCTAAGATATGTTTCTTCAAATTCGACGGTGATTTTTTTGAAGGCCATTATTTCACAATCTTTCGGGAGGCAGAGTATGCACTTCATTCTGTCTGAATTGTCTTTCACTCCGATAAATGCAAACATGGACTCTAAATAGAGCCACAGGTGGTCTTTTTCCTCATCGCCACGAACAGTTGAAAGTGAAGGAGTTGAAGGTGGAATTTCTGGGTTTTCCATGTCCCACCACCAACTTATCCAGCATATGTTTTACACAGCGAATGCCCTTTCAGCTACAACCCAGTACTGGGAAACACCCACACACACTCATTCACACACATACACTACGTCCAATTTAGTTTATCCAAATCACTTCTAGGTTTCACCTATAGCATGGGGGAAACCGGAGCACCCACACAAACATGAGGAGAACATGCAAGCTCCAGACAAAAATGCCAACTGGCCTAGCTGGGACTCGAATCAGCGACCTTCTTGCTGTGAGGCGACAGAGCTAACCTCTTAGCCACCGTGTCGTCCGAACTTGCATAATTCAATTATTATTATTGGCTTGTCAAAGAATATATTCACTCTTGGCAAGTTTTGGCTTTTGGACCAGTTTTGCACTCATCAATTTGGCATCATTTTTATCTCTGAACAGAAAAATAAATATAAAAAAAAGGAATTGGTGAGTGTATAAAGATGGCTTCACATTTGTTTTGTGTTTGATTAGGTTGTATTTTAGCATGTTTGTTGTGTGATTATAATTCTTTCTATGTATCGGACATGATTATAATCTTCCACGTTTGTACCTGATTAAAGGTGAAAGTGTGGAATAATTATGTTGTGTGTGTATGTTTTAATTCCTAAGTGCATGCGTGTGGATTAATTTCTTTTATTAATACCCATCCGTCTGTCTCTCGCAGCCGGAGGTGCAGTTGGCCGAGGATTATGACGTATTTATTCCTAAAGCACAGTTGGACTCAATCTTACTGAACTACACTCGCTCTGGCAGTCTGCTCTTCAGGAAGCTGGTGTGTGCTTTTTTTGATGACACAACGCTGGCAAACTCACTGCCCAACGGCAAGAGGAAGAGAGGACTGAACGACACCAGGAAAGGACTCGATCAGAACATAGTCGGAGCCATTAAAGGTGTGTGGAAATAACTCAACTGGAACGTTATAATGAATTTACACAATAGACATTGAAAACTGTTGTGTACTTACCAAGTCACACTTAAAAATCTTATGAGATATTAAAATATTAAATTGTAAAAAGTAAAATGTCAAATGGGCGACGCAGTGGCGCAGTAGCAAGAAGGTTGCTGGTTCGAGCCTTGGTCAGTTGGCGTTTCTGTGGAGTTTGCATGTTCTCCCTGCGTTCGCATGGGTTTCCTCCGGGTGCTCCGGTTTCCCCCACAATCCAAAGACGTGGTACAGGTGAATTGGGTAGGCTAAATTGTGTGCATGTGTGTATGAATAAGTGTGTATGTGTTTCCCAGTGATGGGTTGCAGCTGGAAGGGCATCCGCTGCATAAAACAAATGCTGGATAAGTTGGTGGTTCATTCCGTTGTGGCGACCCCAGATTGATAAAGGGACTAAGCCTAAAAGAAAATGAATAAATGAATGAAAATGCATAAATTATAATGGAAGTTATTGGCTGACATGCAAATGCATGGAAAACATTTTACAAAAAGACATTTATAAGGCTTTAAGCGATGAAACAGAGGGGAAATGAGTTCAAAATAACACTACACTGATAGTTATTTTGCTCATACACATGTATGATCTTGAGAGACTAAAATAAGAGTTAGACCAAAACAATATCAATATGGTTTACTTCTTATTCATATGAGGTAACAGTACACAATAGTACTCTCTTTGTTTAAGTGTTCCCTTTATATAAATTACAGAGCCCTGTGATTCAAAAAAGATTTTTAAAGAAAAAATAAATAAAATATAACAATGTTGACTTTGTAGATTTTAGCAGCAAAACAACACATTAAAAACAGAAAAATATGCAAAATCAGAAAAACTCCTGGAGATACTGGTCTTTTAGTGTTTATTATTCTGACCTGTACTTATTAAAATCTGAGTAATAAAATTTTTATTATAATAAAAACGTAAAAAAAAAATCCTGACAAATGGGTAAACCCCAGCAGTTTTAAGGATAGTGACAAAGTATACAAATTTTTAAGTATTTAAGTTCAGTAAAGTATTTTAATATGCCATTAGATCTGTTTTATCCCAAATATTCATTTATTTATTTTCCTCCAGCTTAGTCCCTTTATTCATCAGGGGTCGCCACAGCGGAATGAACCGCCAACTTATTCAGCATATGTTTTACACAGCGGATGGCCTTCCAACTGCAACCCAGTTCTGGGAAATATCCTAAATATGAATTACAAAGATTTTCAGTATATAACCTTTTTTTGTACACTGAATGCCATTTTAGTGTGCGTCTTTGGTAAATTAGGGTAAAAATGCATGGTAGTTATTATTTTTTGCTCATAAAAAACAAACAAAATAATGTCACTACAGGGCCCAGTTCAATGTTCATAATCAAAAATGAAAGCTGCATTATACATGCTGGAAAGCACCTTTACTTACTGTATTTGCCCAATCCATAAAATAACAGTTTGTGTGTGTGTGTGTGTGTGTGTGTGTGTGTGTGTGTGTGTATGAATGAATGTAGTGTTCACAGAAAAGTATTGCACTGCCAATGGAATTGAAAAGCTTCCTGGCCCAAGAGATTGGGTGCAGATTCTGCAAGACCAGATTAAACTTGCCCGCCGACGCTTAAAAAGAGGTGAGAACAAGTAGAAAAGTATACAGTATATAGCATAAAACATTAAAAAAGACAGAAAATTTTGTAGCTTTTCTGTTTCTTTGAGACTAATAGTTTAAAATAATTTTTAAAAGTTGATCATTTTAATAGTATTGATTCATTTATCAAATGCTAAGTTTACTTGATTTATTTTTAATGTTTTGTAGCAGAGACCACCTCGGACAGTAGTGATATCCAACACAAAACAGGTACTCAGACACACTGACGCAAACATTAGTGATGGCTGCTTTTGAAGCACTGCTTCATGAAGCTTCGAAACCTGAATCTTTTGTTTCGAATCAGTTCTTATAATACTGGCAAAATCACATGATTCGAGTAAACGGGGCTTCGTTACATCATAACTGTTTCGAAACGTTCTGAAAATGGGTTTTCCTTTGAAGGACGAGTAATAACTGTTTCCTTATTTACAGTTTTAACCCAAAGAATGACCAGTCTGTCAGATGAAGAAGAGTCAGAGATTCAAATAAATAAATAAAGTTTACTGAAGATAGTTTGCAGTTTCACCAGCAGAAGCCAGCTTCAACACTCGCAATGAGTTCCTAGGCTCTGCTTACAATCACAAATCGACATCAATTATACTCCCACATAACGTCATTAACTGCGTCATTCATATAGGTGTTCTAACCTGATTGGTTAAAACACAGATAGACTAGGAAAATTTCCACATGGGTGCGTGCGTACAATTCTGTTAAACAATTAAACTTCAAACATCCAATAGACTGTTTAGAGCTGACTCCAGACCTGTGAAACGGATCCACAATCAAATAGAACACACACACTTAAAGTAAAATCTGTTTCCAAGGCTGAGTGTACTTCCAGCCGTCTTTATCAAAACTGTTTAAAAACTGGTATAATCTACGTTCAGGCAGTTATATCCTTACTACACAAAGTCTATCTTGAATAAAAGTAGAATCACTTTTAAAAAAATTAACCGTAAGAATAGCAAAAACACTTTAGACATTTTATTTAGTATTAACTCATAGAAATAACAATAGAAACAGTTGTTTCCAGTCCTCAGCCCTTCAGTTCCACTCGAGGTCTCTGTGACCTCTGACCTAGTTTGGTGGTTCCTGAAAATAGTTACAAAGGGACAGGCAAATGCACTGAACATTCTTATATTAAGATATGTTTTAACTTTATTCAATAATCGTCTTTAATAAAAATAATGAGAAACAGAATGATGAGAAAAGGATAAACGTTGATCCATGCTGAGACGGATTGGAAGGTAGAAATCGGAATCTATCATACCAATATGTGTTCATTCAGCCTGATCTCATGAGAAAACGTAAGTATTTTACGTTTTGTCAGTTTAGTGGCTAATTCGTACAAATTCGTACGAGTTCATTCATACAAAATTGTACGATTTTAAAAAGGAGGCATGGCACCTAACCCCACCCCTAAACCCAACCGTCATTTGGGGATGAGCAAATTGTACTAAATCGTACAAATTAGATCGTACGAATTCATACGAATTAGCCACTAAATCAAAAAGTTACGAATTGCCGTGAGACTGTGTTGGTTCATTCTGATCGCCCCAGTGGTGAATCACTAAATAGCTTTCATAAATTTCAGATCCCTTTTACGGGTTTGTAGATATTTTAATGATACATTTGTAAAATGAAAAATAATAATATTCAGTAATAGTCTCTTGTAGTCCTGTTTGGCAGAGTCCACATAAAACAAACAGTATAACCCTTGAAAATTGATAAACAAATTCATATTATGCAAATACTTAACATTTTATAAAATTAGATGATAAGCTAAGTGCATTCATAGGTTATACATTAAATAATGTCTGCAGGGTATGTGGAAAAACTCATTTTAATGCATGTTTTGCCTGTTTTAGTTGGTTAGTTTGTATGGTTTTGACCTGTAGGTGTCTCTAGCATGTGGTGTTTTGAACGCTTCGCACAAGCCAATCAATTTTCAAAGCAAAGTTGTTTTGAAAAGCTTAATTCTTCCCATCATTACCAAACCTACACACAGCATGAATGAAAGTGCTTCATACTGGGTTCCATTCTGAAGGGCTCATCCCTATGCCCTAATCCTTTTCGGAGGGTCCCTCTGAAGGGATTATAGCATAGGGGTGAGCTTTTTTAGAATAAGTACAGTGTGTTTCCCCAAACAACTTCCCTGCTCAAAGGACTATGGCCCGAAGTGTCCATCAGTTGTAGTTTTTCAAAATCCTTCATTCCAAAGGGTCCTTCGAAGTGGTCAGTTTTGAGCATTTAAGTTTGGATTGACACTTTTAAATGGCGGCCAGGATTGTGTTCACTTCGAAGTGTGATATGTCACCGTCAGATTGATCAGTGTTGATTCTTTGCAGTACCAAATGGTTTAGCAAACTGATGTTGAAATGCATTGGAATGTTGTTTCTCCTAGTATTGTATCAACCATATCTCGTTATCTTTCAGAAAAAGCTGTTGATAAAGCGGAAACTGTGACACAAAATGGTACTGCATTGCACACCTTATACATCTCGCTCTCCAAATGTGCCATTGTTCTGACGAAACTCTTTCTTCTGTACCGCAGGTGCTGCTTTTGAGAGAACAGAAAGTCTAGTTGCTATGGACACTGCCTGAGACGAGATTGTTTTCAACAAAGTGCAACCTCCGACCCCCACAAAGGAGTCATTTTTAATTATTTTGTCCGTCTAGACTGTAGCATGTATGGAGAGATGTGGCTTTAAAGCACTCGCGGTCAGCTGTGAGATCAGTAGGGCCCCTGCTGGCGTTCCAGACAACTGTAGACACACTTTTGTAACACAGGTACTCATGTTTGATTGTTTTAAAAGTGGGTCATGCAGATGTCACTGAGTGTCTTCTGTGAATATATGGAAGTGTTTGTCGTTTTTCAGCTTCATCCAAATGCTTCGCCAACAAATATCGGCAGAAACGCTGATAAAACATGACTGTGCCTTTAATTCACTCTGCCATGCCAAGCCACAGACTGTGGAAGCTTGTTTCCAATGAAATAAAAATGCAGATTTAATTAGTTTTATTTCACAATTATGGCTTAATTTACAGCAGTTCTGAGAAAAAAAGTGAGAATTGTTTGATATAAATTCATTATTATAAGGAACAAAATTCAAAATTGCATGATGAATAAACTTTTAAAACTACAGGCTCATTGTGAAAACTTACCCCCTTGTACATTTCTGGAGAGCACAAATTATGTAGCCAGAACAATTTATGGCTGCGTATCATCTTAAATGGAACGATATGGGGTGGTATGACACCGCTGCCTACTTCTGTTTCTTTTTGCGCTACCAGCTGACCGCTTACCTCTGTGTGGACAACCTTTCCGGTTTTAAAAGTATGCCCAGTGGCTTGCAGCATATGTTGGTGGACTTGAGATGCAGAGTAGAGTTGACTGTGACGACGGGGTTTGAGTCTGGTGAAGAGCGTTCCAGAAAGCAGGTAGAACAGAAACTAAAAAAATTTAATAAAATAAAGTAAAAAGCAGGGTGAGAATGTGGTGAGATCTGAAAATGTGGTAAAAATCAGGCGGCTGTGATGTCTTTTCTTTTTCTGGATTGCTTTTGAAACACTGTCAGTTGGGTTTAGGGAGGCGGTAAGCGGGTCAATCTGTGCTTTTGAAAACACTATTGGTTGGGTTTAGTGAAGGGAGTGGGTGGGGGGATCAGTCAGTCAGTCAGTTGACAGCGGTCTTTGGTGGATTTATGTGAGGAGAGCAGGCGCAATTGCGAGAGCAATTTGAGATCTGACAAAGCGCACACAGTGGCCTCTGGTGGATTTGTGAAGTCAAAACAAAAAATGTACCTCCTGGGACGTATTTTGTGTTGTCCAGAAATGTATAAAGAATTGCTCAGAATTATGAGATAACGAGTATTGTCAGATATAAGCTCAGAATTATGAGATAACGAGTATTGTCAGATATAAACTCAGAATTATGAGATAACGAGCATTGTCAGATATAAACTCAGAATTATGAGATAACAATTATTGTCAGATATATGCTCAGAATTATGAGATAACGAGTATTGTCAGATATAAACTCAGAATTATGAGATAACAATTATTGTCAGATATATGCTCAGAATTATGAGATAACGAGTATTGTCAGATATAAACTCAGAATTGCAAAATATAAACTCAGAATTATGAGATAACGAGCACTGTCAAATATAAACTCAGAATTATGAGATACCGAGTATTGTCAGATATAAGCTCAGAATTGCAAAATATAAACTCAGAATTATGAGATAACGAGTATTGTCAGATATATGCTCAGAATTATGAGATAACGAGTATTGTCAGATATATGCTCAGAATTATGAGATAACGAGTATTGTCAGATATATGCTCAGAATTATGAGATAACGAGTATTGTCAGATATATGCTCAGAATGATGAGATAACGAGTATTGTCAGATATATGCTCAGAATTATGAGATAACGAGTATTGTCAGATATAAGCTCAGAATTATGAGATAACGAGTATTGTCAGATATATGCTCAAAATTATGTGATAACGAGTATTGTCAGATATATGCTCAGAATTATGAGATAACGAGTATTGTCAGATATAAACTCAGAATTATGAGATAACGAGTATTGTCAGATATATGCTCAGAATGATGAGATAACGAGTATTGTCAGATATATGCTCAGAATTATGAGATAACGAGTATTGTCAGATATAAGCTCAGAATTATGAGATAACGAGTATTGTCAGATATATGCTCAAAATTATGTGATAACGAGTATTGTCAGATATATGCTCAGAATTATGAGATAACGAGTATTGTCAGATATAAACTCAGAATTATGAGATAACGAGTATTGTCAGATATATGCTCAGAATTATGAGATAACGAGTATTGTCAGATATAAGCTCAGAATTGCAAAATATAAACTCAGAATTATGAGACAACAAATTAGAATACTGACAAAAGGCAGAATTATGAATATTATGAGATATGAAAAAATGGTAAATGTATACACATATTTGTGAAAAGATTTGCAGATTTTTCTCAGAATTGCTAGCCTAATCTCAGATTTCCTCCAAAAGTCTCAGGAAATTGTGAGATAAAAATGTACCTTTTGTATTTTTATTTCATTTTTATTTTTATCCTGTGGCAGAAACAAGCTAACATAACAAACTGATGTCATTTCAGAGTTGTGCTGTTAATTATTGACACTTTCTGGTGAAATACATTGCATTTTCTTTTTAAATAGCACTTAATGTCATATTCGCTGCACATAGTCTTACTAATGTGTCGTTGGTTATATAATCTGGCAGACTGGTTATTGTAGACATGTAACTGTTTGACTTCCTGTGTAAGAGGATCTAGTGTGTATTGAATGTGTACAAATGAGTGAATATGAACATCGTCCTGCGTCTGTGTAACAAAGGGTTTTACCTCACAGTGAAAAGCTTGAAAAACAATTCATGTTAATATCCGGGTTAAATACAAGTTAAGCTGTTTGGACAGCATCCGTGGCTCATTCTCAGTTTGTAAAAGCAATTCCAAAATGGCGCACACACAAACAAAATGTGCTTACGTTGTACACTTTTACCATAGACTTCCATTGTAAGTGCATATCTGTTAACTCAGACTGATGTTTGCTTTAATGAATTTAGATATGACTCAAGTATTAAATCTACCACATCTGGTTGAAAGAGAGCTTACTGAGGAATATTCCTTTAAGATCAGATGTTATATCTGGATATTAAGCATATAAGGATATGATTAGCGGAAAGTTGTTTGGTCTGAGACGTCAAATAAATAATATGGCTGTGTCTTAAATGGTTGATCTAAATCTATTTGTGATCATTATTTTTTATGCATCAAATGTTGGTATTTATTACATTAATTACCTCATTATTACTTGTTTTACATGCTTAATTGAACTAGAACTTATTTAGTTTTTCATCAGAACAATGTAACTGACACCATTATAAAAATGTTATTTGTTTTCGGGATTTTAATGAATAGTTCTAAATGAAACCTTCTCAATAACATCACACAGATTTCTATGACAGAGATATGAACTGTATTAATAACATACTTCAATATACAGTCAACTTTCCATATGTAAATAGTCAAGAAGTGTTTATTTTGAACCCTTAAGGGCCATACTTTTTCTGTGTTTCCGCTAGCAGAATGATTTTTGGTGACAAATATTATTTTGACACATATTTTGAGAAAATGCTCAGATTTTTTTTAAAGAGGCAAATTTACTACCCTTTTGTTATGTTTGTGATGAAAACATCTACTAAATGAAACTGCTGTAAAATGCATCAGATTAATGTTTAAATAAAAACATAAATCTGCTAATCAACCTCACTCCTAATCAAAACTACTAAATTGCTTAGAAAATTACAGGATTTTAACTCTATAATTGCAATTTCATAAATGATGTCACTGATTTGGTGGAAAAAACACGCAAAATGATGTATTTTCAATATAAAAAGTAATTGTAGACTGGATTTTCTTTTACCCTAAATCAAAGTCTTGGACAGGTGAAACAACATTGCCTTTGATGCATTGTTTTTGATTGATTTTCATTTTTTCTCCCTAATTTACTGTTGGTGGCTGTTTTTGCCCCATTGACTTCCATTATGACTACATTTTTTTGATTGCAAAACCATGACACGATATAATCATGCATTCTTGATTGTTGGTGTTTTTTCCCTGTTGGGTCAAATTTGTAATTTTTAACTATTGTACATCAGTTGACACCATTAACCCTTCAGATAGCCCTGTGCAAAAAAAAGCTTAGTTTCTGTATTTTATATGGAGTATAGCAGCAAATTAATGTGCGTGTGTGAGAGTGACCTTTACATACTTACCTTGATATGTCTGAGAAAATCTAAATATACATCTCAGCTCTCAGAACTACACGGAGTAAATAAAAACAAAAACTGTGCATTCATGCACCATCAAATGTGGTTATAATGGAAGTCAATGGGGCAAAAACAGCCACCAACAGTAAATTAGGGAGGAAAAATGAAAATCTAACAATGCATCAAAGAAAATGTCGTTACTAATCATTCAAATGTCCAAGACTGTGACGAAAGGCTAAAAAAAATCCAGTCCACAATTACTTTTTATATTAAAAATACGTCATTTTGTGTGTTTTTTTTTACCAAATCTGAGACATCATCTGAACTTGGAAATTAAAATCTGGTTATTTTTTGAAACATTTAGTATTTTTGATAAGGACTGAGTTTGATTAACATATATTATAAAGAAAAAAATATTTATCTGATGCATTTTTTAACAGCAGTTTAATTTATTGGATGTTTTCATCCCAAATATAAGAAAAAGGGATGTAAATTTGAACAGTACACAAAACAAAACAAAACAACAGAGAGAAACTGAATAAAATTGTTAAAGCATGTAAAGAATTGCGTTTTAACTGCTACTTTGAAATCATATCTACGTAGTATTCAAATTATTTCATAAAACTGTAAAGAAGGGCTTTAATGTGGTAAATCTACATGTATAATTCACAAAGAAACAAAATATATGCATAATAAAACATTCATGAAGTGATCATTTATAGTGTTATAAAAACAACGAGCCTCCAAATGAAAAATTAAGATCTGTAAAGCCTTGTAAAAATGGCAAGACCACAAGTAAGTTTAAAGGTACAAACTACTGCGGACATTTTTTGTTGCCATACTTCGATCTCCTTTAAAGGGGAGGCGATGACGTCACGCGGGAAAGAAGGACCCTTTTACAACTTCGAGTTTTAAATTCAAATATCATCTCAGAGCAGCTAATAATTCCGTTTAACGCTCGGAAGTGATATATGATCACACGAAGCGTTCAAATAATCTAGCACGCATCACGAATGCAGTGCTTTTCATGCAGAAGTACTGTATTGAGTTGACTGTCAGTTTTTTCAGGCACATTTTCCAGGCGCCCTTTCTGCGCGCGGTGCATTGCGGGAGCGTCGCGTCTCTTGTATCGAGCGAAACCGGTAAGCACAAACTGAACAGCACAATTAAAGGGGAAATGGGACACGAATATAACTGTGCCACAATGCATTAAGTGTGAGGAGAGCTATCTTATTTATTCAAGTAGAAGACATAAGCAGCGGAGTTGGTGTAAAGTGCACCAAATAATTTAAATTGTATATTATTACTCTGTTGTGCACACAGCAATCATGGCGCGGGCGCTTTAAGGGTTAATTTTTTCCACCGCCGACATTTTTGTAGACACTTCAACTGCCTTGCTTCTGCTATTACTTTCATTCATTTCACTGTTTAAACGTGTTATCGTTTGCATGCGAATGTCATATTGTTTTTTAGGTGCGGTGAAAGGTAATAAAGCAGCGGGAAGGCGTTGCATTGGATCAGCGCGTGCAGCGGTTTTAGTGAATCACGAGTGAATTGTTCGGTTGAAGTGATTCTTTTTAATGACTCGTTCCATTTTACAAGCTCTTATGAATTGCGGAATGTAATATCAGTTAATATAATACTTCATTATCTTTGCTTTCATAAGTGTACATATAAAGACCAAATATCATTTTTTTACCTTAAAGGTAAAATTTTGTAGTTATCTTTGGGAAAATACGGATGATAGAGCAATAGTTCAGCAAACTTATTGTATTTTGCGCATTTGTATACCGAATTACACACTGTAGGACTCGTTTAATGTCTTTATTGTAAATGTATGTGCCTTTATAGATGTAGTATATTTATATTAAAGTTGCACCGAGACCCTTAAACTCCTGGTTGATGTGTAAAACGAGTTATTAGTTTTATTTTAACAACTGATTCATTCAAACAAATTCTTCGAACGAATCGAATCACTAAAAGGAATCTTTCTTGGACAGAGTGCGCGCGCCACATCAGTGCAGTTCGAACTGTCTGATCCAAGAAATCACATTAGAGCTTGAATCCTGTACACCTGCACACAAATGCATTGTATATGAATTGTTAAAAAACCTATTAATTATCACTGAAAAAAAAAATAAAATATATAAATTGTGCGTGTCTATCTCTGTGTGTAAGTTTGAGATAGTTTAATCTTTGTGCAGTTGAGCTCGAGAGTAAACAATTTGATTGCAATTTAAGGGGAATAAAAACATGTAAACGAATGAATGAAAGTGCTCAGCTAATGTGTTTTAAAGTAGAGGATTATCTGTTAACATTACTGACTGTTGCATTCTTTTCTTTCATAACTATAGTAAAACAGTATGAGGTTGTAAGCTTTTTCAATTCTCACTTTTAACATCGTACTCATTTCTTTTTCAGATTGCCTATACCTTAGTCTGAAGGAAGGTGTGCTAGCTGTTGTGTGTGCCGGTGACGTTTTGTTTTTTAAAACATGTCGGTGCGGGAATCTTTTAACCCGGAGAGTTATGAACTGGACAAGAACTTCAGACTAACACGCTTCACAGAGCTCAAGGGGACGGGCTGCAAAGTTCCTCAAGATGTGCTCCAGAAACTTCTAGAATCCCTGCAGGAGAATCATTATCAGGAAGATGAGCAGTTTCTCGGGGCTGTAATGCCCAGACTAGGTATACAAACTCACACACATAAAAAAACTCATAAATAAAATGAAGGGATAGTGCGGATAAACATGTAAACCAATATACCATGCAAGACAATGACTTATTTTATTCAGTAGAATATTAAAGAAGTGAAATTTTTGTTGAAATTTTGATATTCGTATAATGAAAGAGAAAGACTTCTAGCACTTTGAGAGTCAATAAAAACATATAAAAGCTAAACAATATTAATATAATAATACAACACACACATCCTTCGTCTCTGTTGTGGAGAGTGTGTGATGCTGTATACATTATTATGCAATAGGACAGTGTTTCCCAACCCTGATCCTGGAGGCACACCAACACTACATATTTTTGATGTCTCCCTTATCTGACCCATTAACTTCAGGTTTTGGAGTCTCTTATATTGTGATGATTTGATTCATGTGTGTTTGATTAGGGGGAGGTTGAATATGTGTGCTGTTGTTGTGCCTTCAGGAACAAGGTTGGGAAACACTGCAATAGGAAGCTTGTGCTCCACACTGTTTTAAACGCATCAAGGAAGATTAATGGTAATAATGTATTAAATAATGATTAATAATTAAGCAGAAATCGGCATTAATCTTGTTGTACAATTCAGTAGTACAATAATGTAGTCCTTATTGTATTTCTTTCCCTATTGTGACATATAGCCACACAGAAATCTGCAGATTGTTGAGCCTGTCATTCTTAATTACTTCTGTAAATTAGTGTAAATATTTGCATTTATTCAGGTTTTTTATTTATCTCCATTATGTTATCGATAACCAATGGTTCTGATTGGATTTGGATGTTAAACCTTAAATAGTAGTTCAGTTATTTTTAATTTGAAGATTTCATATCCTATGGCGGGGCTCAAAATTTACCTTTATTCTTGGTAGCACCGGTGCTCCTAACTTCAAAAATGCAGGCGCACCCACCAAAAATGATGAGCACCGTTACTAAAAGTTTTACATTAATAGATTTATTGCATTTGAAATCAACACTAATGACAAAAAAACTAACAAACAAAAATCTGCATGCGCTCACCGCCCCCGCATGCACTCCTTGATGTGAATGAGATGCACAGAGTTAACGATAATAACTGAGATATTGCACAGATGACATTGACATATAACTTATAATTTGCATACGTCATCTTAATAACTATACCGGTCTTTTCATGAGCTTCAATATTAGTTTAATCTCAGTGAATGCAAGCCCTTTTGCAATAGTGAACATGGTGCCAGTCACACGACTAACAACATTGTAACAATTGAATGGAGGATTAAATAACGTTAGAACATCTTGTGCTTCAAATGTGTAGATGTAGCCAACACTGTGTCCTAAAACTCTGTCCCACCCGCTTTATGGTGAATGGCTTTAGTCATTTTCATAGCGGACTTTAACCCACTGGAAGTCCTTTATCCACTCATTGAAAAGTGTAAATGCTGGAATGACATTCAACTCATGATCACTAATCAGATGTGCCATTATTTGTAACTTAAGGTGGTTTCTATAACAAAATCCGTCAGTGTTATTTTCACTCTCTCAACTTCGGGGCTTTACATTTTCGCGGCTGTAGCTCTCTGTCATCTGAACTGAGTGATTGACAGCTGATATTAACCAATCCAGTCGTGTTCTGTTCTAGCGCAGTAGGCCAATAAGAAGAGCTTGAAGGCAGCGCAGGCATTTTGGGCTTTGTTTACTACAGAAAGTTGACATGACAACTGTTTTAATCCATTCTTGAGCGCTGCGTTTGGTGTTTTTAGGTGCAAAGATGCATAATGCGTGAATGTCTCCTAAATTCGCTCATGCGGTGAACATTTTGCTGTGAAAATGGGTCGCATGGCAACAATTTTATGCACTCTCACAAATGCTCCCAAATATATTTGGAGGACGCATAAAATTTCGGGCGCAAATGCAACCCTCAAAAAAATCATCATGCTTAAATCAGATTTGGTTTCATAGAAATTGCCAAAAAAATAATTGACCAAGTGAAATGGCTCATTGAAAAAGAAAATTTGTTGAAATGTTGACTTGATTTTGTCCATCTGGATGGTTGAGTCATTGTTGTTTGCTGTTGGTGGATCTCATGAGAGTGACAGGTTATGTTGGCCTGTCATTGCAAGTCTGAGGAGAAATTATTATTAATACATGAGAATGTAAAAATAATTATGCGCACGGATAAATAGTTTGTAATAACTACAAATTACTGCAGTATTCTATTAAAAAGAATAATCATGAAATCTGATTTCATACTGATTTTAGGCAAATAGTTCTTCAAAAAGAATAAAATCTGTCACTCTGTAAGATTCCTTAAAGACTTTTACTCTTGGAAAACAAATTACTGCATAAACATTCAGGCTTCAAGACTACATAAAACTTCTAAAACTTCAAATGAATGCCCCCCCCCCCCCCCCACCACCCCCCCACCAACCCACATGTTTATTTAAAACAGGCATTGGGATGGACACCTGCGTGATCCCGTTGAGACATGGAGGCTTGTCACTTGTACAGACCACAGACTACATCTACCCCATAGTGGATGATCCATATATGATGGTAAACACTGGCTTCAGAATAACAAAATCAGAGAATATGTCACATTGTATGCTGAAGATGATGTTCTGATGGTTCTATGAATTCTCTTGCCTTCTAGGGCAGAATTGCTTGTGCCAATGTGCTGAGTGACCTGTACGCCATGGGAGTAACAGAATGCGATAACATGCTGATGCTTCTCGGTGTCAGCAACAAACTCACAGAGAAGGTGAGATGCGAAACTGATCTGTACATGTACAGGCAAAGTGTGTTTGTTCATCTAGTGTCTGCTATTTTAAGGAAGAGCTCGCCTAAAATACAAACAAGTACCTGTTTTTAAAAGCCTGCTGTATTATATTTGATACATAAGTGTCTAAGGCCTCTAAATAATTAATGTAAATCATTATTCCCGGACTAAAACCCGGTTGATAGTTCAAACTTTTATATGAAGTGAAAGGCCCTTTAGTACAATGATAAAAACATTTGTTGATGACATACTAAAATGTATAAACGGAAGTTTATAATTGTCCTCATTTCCTCTTATGTGACATACAGGTGCTGGTCATATAATTACAATATCTTCAAAAAGTTGATTTATTTCACTAATTCCATTCAAGAAGTGAAACTTGTATACATTTATTACACACAGACTGACATATTTCAAGTGTTTATTTCTTTTAATTTAGATGATTTTGATGGCAACTAATGAAAACCCTGAATTCAGTATCTCAAAAAAGTAAAATATTGTGAAAAGGTTCAGTATTGAAGTTTCAGTAAGAAGGTTCAACCAACTCGAAGTTTAAACTTGAACTCTGAGTTGATTTACCGAGAGATTAAAAACTCTGAGTTTTTGGTTTCAGAATAGCAGATCTGAGTTAGGTCAATCAACTTTGAGTAGACCAACTCAGAGTTAAGCACGCACACCGCAACTATAAAAAAGCATTATCAATGGAGCGCAGAAATTACGAGTGACTATGGCAACATCTTAAAAAAGAGATCAGCATTTCTTTCTCCAGCTGAACTTGATGTGCTCATGCAAAGTTATAGCAAATATGACCATATATTTTAAAAAAGGAACAGCACTGCATCAGGGAAACAGACAGTTAGCGTGGGAAAACAGCTGCTCAAGTTAATGCGTAAGTTTACATTTAAAGTATTTAAATATTTAAGTATAATAATATAAGTAATGTTATGTGTGATGTTTAAAAAAAGTTTTACACACGCCGATCAGTTTTAATAGATTTAAAAGTGCCCTTGTGTGTGTCTGCCTTTTTTATTGATCAAGTGATAGAGGTTGATATGACATTTATGAATGTAAGAACAATAGTTTTTAGAAACAATAATAGTTCCATTAATAGTTACAGTACATGTCCCTGTCGAAGGTCAGTGAATTTAAGCTAATTATTTATTAAAAAAAGGACAAGCCATTCTAAAAACCCAGAGTTTCTCTCATTTCAGGGTTAAAATAAAGCATCACACTGTATCAGCTAATTAACTCAAAACACCTGCAAAGGCCTTTAAATGCTCTCTCAGTCTAGCGCTTTAGACTTTGCGTGTAAATCGTTAAAATAAAGGCTCTATTTTTTATGATCTAGACACAAAAGTCTAAAGCGCATGATGCAAAGCATTAAAGGCGTGTCCAAATCCACTTTTGCTACTTTAGGGACGAAAAAATACACTTTGCGCAGCAGCGCATGGTCTAACATGGTTGTCCTTATTGTCTTAATGAATTATGGGCATGTTTTGAGCATAACCTGCATTAAACCAATCAGAGTCTCCTCTCTCATTTCCTTTAATAATAAGTTGTGTCGCACCATGGTGCATTTGCTATTTAAATGGCGGACTTTTTAAGTGGAAAAACTGAACGCTTCACTAACAAGAAA
>NC_079452.1:34805841-34860841 GCF_903798145.1 Danio aesculapii | reverse complement strand
CTGATATTAAAATGCATTTATAAATTATGTACAACTAATTTTGTTGTGCTGTCTCACCTGTCGCATCTCTTGATTGAGCTGATAAAAATGCAGCTGAAAGGGATAGTTCACTCAAAAATGAAAATGTCTTATTTCTAAACTTGATGAATTTCTTCTGTTGAAAACAAAACTAGATATTCTCAATAATGTTTTAATAAGCAGCCATCAACGTCCATTCTAGGAACAAAATATTCTATGGAAGTCAGTGGCTTATTTTTCCAGCATAACTCAAACAGGTTTGGAAAAAATGGAGAATGAGTGAAATAATGAACTAATTTGGGTGAACTAACTTTTTAATAGAAAGGTGTGAACAAGACTTTGATTTTTGGATCTGTGTGTGTGTTTTATTCTTATATCCCTGCAGTTACTAGTTTTTTCCATCCTGAAGCAGTAATCTTGACCCTTCAATTTGAACTTGGGGTCTTTATATGCAGGGATGTGATTCTTTCCGTATTTTCCGAACTCAATTGGGCGACCCCAGTAATTTGCGTAAATCCAAAGTTTTAATTTGAAAGGGGTGGATCTCAGTAAGGTTGATCGTCATCAACGCAGACGACCTGATTGATGGTTTGCACCTTCATTGTTCGTCATTGTGCACAAGAAGGAGCAGTTACTGTTTCATTCCGGACGTCATTCAGGGATGACCTACTAGGCTACTGTGTATATACTATAATGATATAGTGTAGTCCTATAATGTGCGCGTATGACGAAGCCGCTGACAATATGCAAGATTATGAAATTGCTTTGAATGCGTGAGCGGCTGTGCACTTTTTCCGCTTTCACATTTGCATATCACGACAACGTGCGCTCTGCACATTATAAATAAAGTCAGACGCACATTTGTTATTGTCATCTGTTCTTATGTCTTCATTTAATCAGCGCTGCAGCCTAGCACCTGAAATGTAATACCTGAAAGTTTCATAAGTTTAGATGATATTACAATTTAATAAAAATATATTTTAGAATTAATTAAAACTATTAAATAGCAGGGACTACGCTGGAGGAAAGGGAAAGTGAAAAACTCTTTTTAGCAATGTATGATATTTTGCACGGTGGCATGTTAAAGTATATTAGGCTGCTTAATTCAGCTGGACTTGATATTTTTACAGTCATTGTTAACAGATTAATAGTTTATCACGTGGAATAAAGAGTCGACTAAAATTATACAGGAAAAATTATATTCTTTGGACACGAGAAGTAGCCTAACCTAGTTAGTGGCATCATCTAGTGGCGGTGTGTTGTCTTTATGATAATGACATTTTTTTTATGATTTCTATTATTATTTATTCAAAAATACACACACATTATATATATTTATATATGTCTCGTCTTCCTTCTTTTTTGTCCTCGGCTGATCACATGCCTGTATATGACTCCAATCAACTTTTACTTAATTAACTAAAGGTTCCCTTCATCTTACTAAAATACGATTTTGTAAATTTTCCCTATATTTACATAAATCTGGGCTTTATTCGGTTGTTCTGAAGGTTTATAAAAAAGTTTTTTATTTAGCCACAAATGCAGAACAAAAATATAAAGAGATGAGACCTAATGCACATACACACACACATCCAAATATGCACAAATACACACGTCAACAGCCCCGCTCCCTTTCTGTGGCATTATTTTCTGAAAACAGATTATTAAAATGTCAAAAAAAAAAAAAAACTATTCAAAAGAATATTTATTCTAAATGTATTTTCTAATGTTTATATAAACATGAATTCACGAAACGTATCACAAAGGTTTGAGCACTTCCAGAAAAATGAATGGCTCTCTATGGCCCTCTGCTGGACAACATTTTTGTTTGTAAACTAAAGCCGCCTTTCCACTTCACACAACATTCGGACACGACTGTCGGAATACGCCCCCTTGTGGCAGTCACACAGAACTTTCAGTATTGCTGTGTGCCATGGCAGAGAGCTTAATTTTAGCAGTTTCCGAAAACCCAATTTTATATGACACAACATTAGAGACATAAGCAGGAATATAAAATAACAAACAACTACTAATAACTCTCATCTCGCGCACAGGGACCTCATTGGACAACACTGGAATACATCACATTCGGTCAGTCGCATACGGTCTAGTCTCAGATGTTCAAATATTTTAACGGATCCGCAGCTCAAATCGGATCCGATTATTCCGCATACGGAAATGATAGGAACTCCACGCAGCTGCCAGACGACTCTCCATTGGAAACGAATGACTTCCAGTATGTCTCTTGTCTTTTGTCGTGTGCAGTGGAAAGGCGGCTTAATCCTTTCAGGTTCTTCACTAACCAGCTGATGGCAGAATTTTACACACAAAACCTAGATCAACATCCAGCAACAAATTTAGATCATAGGTCATTTAGTTCCTAGAGGCCTGCAGTTTTGGTCCAACCCTAATCAAACACAGCTGATCTAGTAGTGTCTAGTAGTCTTGAACACCTTGATTATTTGGATCTGCTGTGTTTGAGCAAAACCGTGCAGAGCTGTGGCCCTCCAGGAATTGAGTTTGAGACTAATGATTTAGATACTTCTGAAGTGACTTTTTCATTATGTATTATTTCACGTACAGGGGAAAGGTGCAGTTAAGGATTTTTGTGGTAAAATAGGTGCAAAAGTACTTTGTATCTCCCAAAACACATCATTAACACGTAGAATGCAGGATAAGTAAACAGGAAATAAATGCAGTTTGAGGGTAAAAAGGAAATAAATGCAGTTTAAATATTTCTCTACCACATTTGTCTTCCTGCAGGAGGTTTGCTGATCTGTCTTCCACGTGAGCAAGCAGCCCGTTTTTGCGCTGAGATCAAATCTCCTAAGTACGGTGAAGGACACCAGGCCTGGATCATTGGTATCGTAGAGAAAGGCAACCGCACGGCACGCATCATTGACAAACCCCGCATCATTGAAGTCGCACCACAGGTCGCCACACAGAATGTCAACACCACTCCAGGAGCCACGTCTTAAACCTGACCCTGACAACTAGCGCACATCTGAGTATATATATATCAGCATAATGATATATATGTAAAGTGTCTGCTCATCTTGGCCTTCTGGCAGATTCCTCTTCATGGACACGGTTATAAAGCAGAAGAGCATTTAACGAAGAAAATTCGGTTGCCTTTTTATGTCTGTAGTTTTCTGTTACATTAACCGAACATGCACCTGATTGTGAGGCAGCTTCCAAGTAGAGCGTATAATTAATAGTACGATTCCTATCCGATTACTTCACAATTTCTTCTGCTCACCTGCAGTTTCATACATTATTAGCCATGATGTGTTTTAGCCTTTGCTGTTAGTATGTGCCACACATCGTCATAGTCATAATCTCGGCCTCGAATGATAGTTGATGAAGCTGCAGTGATGAGGAAGAGCGTATTGGGAAAACTTTTTTTTTTTACTTTTGTATTATAAAACAACCCTCCCTCACTGTTCGGTGGAAACATTGTCGGACTGAAGGAATCTAAGGTAATACCTCTCTAATTAATCAAGTCCTCGTATTCTAGGAAACATGCGCTTGTCTTTGACGCCGGTGCTGATGTTTCTCAAAGAATGTGCTAAACATTGGGGATGCAGTTTCTAATGTATGATATTCACTGTTTCACATGAACGTCTTTAGTTCTGTTCTGTGGTAGAGCTGTTTTTATATTCTGTACATACTTCTGTATTCTGTACAAGGTCATACTTTCTCGCTCTCTCTCTTTCTCTGTTTGCTAATCATTATATATATGCCTTGAAACCCTACCAATAAATCTCCAATCTTTTTTTAAATTCTTGAAAAGTGTGTATCTGATGGGTTTTAAGATGAAGGCACTTGTGTATCACTTTTCAGGTGTTTATTTAAATGCAGAGCATAAATGTATGCACAAATTAAATATTTACAACCATTTGCTACATACTAAAATATTTACAATTAAATACAGTACATTTTTACACTTCTTTCATCACCAGCGTAAATCTCATTTATCTAAGTGCACTAATTCAATAGGCTTGTTGCTTGCTATAAATAATTGCAATATATTTACACATGTGTTTAATGCTATCACCCTTTAATCGCTGCTATTTGTGGTGGTTGTGATTGCTAATTGGTGCTGGATCAGCTTTTGAGCTGAAGCTTCTTGGTTTACGGAGTCACATCTTCTTCTCTTTTTGGTTGAATAGAGCTCTTATATCCAGCATGGCCTGTCTGATGTTCTGCCCAAAGCGGAAAGAGTCCTGAGGACAAAAAAGCCAAAGATAGACAGAAGCAGAGTTGGATTTGGATAGTAATAGTATTAAATCATCATTTATAAAATGGACAGGTCCAGTTGATTCTGATTGGCTGAGCCTCGTTCAAAGCATAAATTCTCCATCACTGCATCTGTGTTGCTACAGTTTCATGCATTATGTATTTCTGCCAAAATTAACTTTAGTTTTTATTTAATGAACTGGAGTGACCTCTGCTGGCTTTAATCAAAGACCATAATTCTGCTGGAAGAAAATAGTCTCTGACAGAAACAGCCGGTTCCTAAGTTTAACATGGCCTCAGAAATAAACGTAGGCCTAATGTAGACAACATTAGGCCTACGTTTATTTCTGAGGCCATGTTAAACTTAGGAACCGGCTGTTTCTGTCAGAGACTATTTTCTTCCAGCAGAATTATGGTCTTTGATTAATGAAAAAAAACTGCTTAAACCAGCCAAGGCTGGTTGGCTGGTTTTAGTTAGTCGACCAGCCTGGTTTTAGAGGGGTTTTGGCCATTTACAGGCTGGTTTCCAGCCATTTCCAGCCTGGTCTTTGCTGGTCACGCTGGGTGATGACCAGCTTGACCAGCCTAGCCAAAACCAGCAATATCCAGCTTAAACCAGGCTGGCCAGGCTGTTATTAGCTGGATTTAGCTGGTCATTTTCCAGCCTAACCAGCAAAGACCAGGCTGGAAATAGCTGGAAACCAGCCTGGAAATGGCCAAAACCCTTCTAAAACCAGGCTGGCCAACCAGCCTAGGCTGGTTTAAGCTGGATTTTTCAACAGGGTTTACTTTACACAATTAACACACATACACATACATTTGCTTTTAATAAATGTATTTTAACTGTTTTGTAAAAAACAATAAACCACGTGAAGTCAGGTTTACAATGAATTTGGAACAGTAAACCACGGGTGAAATATCCCTTTTAATCACAAACATTCTTACAAGCCGTCATTTTCTGGGGACGAAATTGAATTTTAATCAATCGTTAACAATCCCATCCAAATCGAATCAAATGCTCAACATAATCAACATGTCTTTCAAAATGCCCTAAAAGAATAGCGTATGTCCTAAATATAATGACACGAGAAACTATTAAATGAACCAACTGTCTAAGTTAATGGACGATAAAGTGGAGTCTATCCTGCTCTTTAAATGTGGCAAAACTTAACCTTTATATAGTGTTGGTGTGGATGCTAATCCATTTTCTGATTTATCTTCATAGTTATCATTCTGTGTTATTCTGACAATAAAAACACTACTAGCCAATCAAAATCCATTTTATTTTAAAGCGCGCGCTCCCATAAACACACTGCCACGCGCATTACCGAATCGCGCGCTTTTATACAAACAGAACTTCCTTAATCCCAGTTAGTATGGACGCTTATATATAGTTACTGATGTTATTGTTCTTTGTATGAACAAGTCCTTAAGAAGATATAAATACTTGAATAGTATCTGATCAGGATCATCTGTGTACAATGTTATAATCGAAATCCTCTTACCGTCTCAGGACTGGAGAACTTGCTGGAAATGTGGAATGTAATGAGATTCTCGCCGACAATGATGTAAGAAACACCATAACCGTCATCTGCAACCTGTTTAAAAGAGTAGTACAGTCCTTTACTATACATGTTGCTGTAAATAATGACACATTGTATACTGTAGAGGGCTGCAGAGAGACTCACAGGTCCAAAGCCTCCTCCAGCTGACACATATTTGGGGAACTTCTGAGTGTCAATGAGATTGAGCTGCTGTTGGGGAGTTTGACTGGTGGAGAGACGCCAGGGCTCTGACAAAACCTATGAAAAGAAGGTGTCCTTGGGTTTTTAAAAGGTATGTTAAACTGATATGTCATTGTAGGCAGTTGTGTAGTCCTTGCTATACGCACGTATACTCAGTATGCCTACTTTTTTCCACGAGCTGTTTGGGTATTACGACTTCTGAGGATCATACTCTCTGTATACTCACTTGTTTTGGTGATTAGACTTCCCTAATTTTTGTACATTGAGTATTTCAGTTTTTCGAAGATCACAACAAATTAGCTGAATGATGTCTTGCTGAAACGTTCAAGTAAAATTGTAAAACAGCATGGGCGTCGCTTTAGCACTCCTATATTTCCATTCAGCCCCCCTAACACTTGCGATTACCTGTACACTACTAAATGACCACCTCAATCCCCCTTAAATTTGATATAAAAATGGCGGCAGAATCCATATATATATATATATGTATATATGTATGTATGTATATATATATATATATATATATATATATATATATATATATATATATATATATATATATATATATATATATATATATATATATATATATATATATATATATATATATATATATATAAATCAAATGAATCAAAGATACATTGACTTTCGTCGTTTCTTTGCCTACTTTTAAAATTTGGATTGGGTGGATAATAGTACACCTATTTTTTTTTAGGACTACACCACTGATTGTAGGGCTGCATGATATTGGAAAAATCTGACATTGCAATATTTTGTTTTGCTGCAATATGAATATATAGTTTGACCAGATGATTTGAATAGCTCTATTTGGAGAGATTTCATTAATTTAGATATTCAAGTCATTTTCTGTGCAGTACATCTGCATAAATTATAATAAATTACAAGCTTTATTTGCAATTACAATCTAATATGACAGAGAAAGAATAAAAGTGAAATAAATAGTGCTTTATGGCTTTCTGGTGAGTGTAACAGTATTCAAATACAGAAATTGAACAAGCAACTGTAAAATAACATGGTCATCATTGTATAAATGATTAAAATATATATTATTTATTAATATCTTTATTTTTTAATCTTTGACAAATAATTTAATCTGACTATGTGACTATTGCTGATACTCACATTGTGATATCAATGCTCAAACAATATATTGTTCAGCCCAATGTCATTCTATAACAGACTGGCACACACCTGTTTGAGGAAGGGCGAGTCTATGCCCATGACTTTGGACACAATGTAGAGGCAGAAGAGATGGCGGTCGATCCCAGCTCCTGTCATGGCCAGACGGTACATGTTCTGATGCTTCTCTGCTGCTTCTTTGAAGAGCGCTAACCTGTGCTCATTCTGGCAAAGGTAAAAGAGGACAATTTCATTCACAAAAATGTTCATTTATAAGTTTATACGACTGGTTAAGTGCTGATTAAAAAAAATAAATAAATAATAAAAGACATCAGTGTGCGCACATCTAAGAAAATCCTGAAGGCGGGTGCTTGATCAAGGCAAACAAAATTGAATCAGCACACTGCCACTTTGGCTCTCAAAAGAAAATTGAATTGGACCACATTTTGACCTACAAGGTCTTCATCAGGTTTGATTCTCTTTAATGTCCCACTGGATGTTTCAACAGTGGTCTTAATACTTCTCGAATATCGAAATGTTTTTTATAAAAAAATTTAAATGTACAAATTAATGTCAATTAGCCACTTAATCAAAATGTTACTAATTGCTGTGATTGCTTTGAAAATACACCAGTATTTAAAGTGTACGACAACAGAAATCGCCTCTATTAAATAGAAAGTTTGCTGGTGTTGACGCTAATACTGTTATCGTTATAGCCGTCGTTCTACTGTGTGACTCCAGGATTGTGTCGTTCTCTCACCGTGGTTTTTTCATCCTCCATTGCTCTTACAAATGCTGTAGACTCGCAAGTGCACGAGCGCACAGTTTCCGTCCGGCCCTCGCGAAACATTCGGGTCATGGAGGATTCGTAAGTCAGACAAAACTCACCCTTGTCCTGCACCAGAAAAACAAAGTTCATGGAAACAGTTTGTTCAAAATATACAGACACACATTTGCAGAGCAATATATGCATGTACAGTTGAAGTCAGAATTATTACCCCACCTGTGTAAATTGATTGATTAAAGGAAATAAGATTTTTTCAACACATTTCTAAACATAATAGTTTTAATATTTCATTTATAACTGATATTCAGCTTAAAGTGCAATTTAAGTGTGTTACTAGGTTAACAAGGCAAGACAATCCAAAAAAAAAAAAAAACATTGCTTAAGGGGCTAATAATATTGACTTTAAAAAAGTAAAAAAATAATAATAAAAACTGCTTTTATTCTAGCCGAAATAAAACAAATAAGACTTTCTCCAGAATAAAAAAATATTATAGGAAATACTGTAAAAATTCCCTGCTCTGTTAAACAATATTTGGTAAATATTTGAAAAATAAAGAAAAAAAAATCCATGATGGCTAATAACTTTGACTTCAACTGTACGCGTGACTTGACTTATACCCTATATTGAGCTAGTTGCAGTGCCAGCTGGATAAAAGCATCCGGACTTGTTCTGCATTTCTTTATCAGGCCCTTCCCAAACTCATTAAACAAGCAGCCGTGGAAATCCACATCATCAGCGATTCCCTTTGCAATCATATAGGAGCCTTCGATAATCTCCTGGCACTGGGAGAGACATAATACACTATAATCAGATATCAACATACACAATAAAACAGCCTTTAGTCTTAGTTTAAATCTTCCAATTTTGAAATGTAATTCACACCGCTTTTGGGATGTCCCACTGTAGCCTGGTAGGCGGTACAAGGGTTTTGTTGACGTCTCCTTTGCAATGTCCCTCTGCTGTATATCCCAGGTGGAAACAATCTGTGGCTAAAATGTACTAAAGAGAAAGTTGAAATGGATGTTGATACTTGCCAATGGATATTGATACTGGCCAAAATTGTCAGAACTATCTTTGAATAATCGTTTACCTCCCACATGTGTCCAATGATAGGAGAGTCAGCCCATGAATGCTCAGTGTTGACACCCATTTTGCCATTCTTGTACACAATCAAATTGAAGGATTTATCAAACCACCTGGAGTGAAATATACGAGAAGTTGATTCAGTAAATGTACATTTCTTTGTGCTTATGTGGTTTAAATGTGATGGTCACCACCAAGAGTTAAATGTTATTAAGATAATTAAATTATTAATGATAATGAAAATGATCATTAGTATCATTAAATTAAGCTTAGATAAAGTCATTAAAAATAATAAAAATCTAAAATATACCTAAATTATTTGATATTCTGAAATATTAAAATAGTAATACATATTATATTAAATAATATGACTATTGCTTAAAACCAAAGCTACTTAAGTTTAAATTAAATAAAAGATAATTTATATAGAAAAACCTAAGTAAAAATGAGCTTTTTAATAAAGTAATAAAATTACTCAAATGGACTAACTGGAAATATAAAAAATGATAAAATATAATGGGTTTTTTACATAAAATCATTAAAATAATAATAAAATATAAATATATACCTAAATTATTAGATTTTCTGAAATATTAAAACAGTAATGAACGTTTTATTGATATAAGCTGACAAAATAATACTGAAATAAATTGCTCTTTGATAAAGTACTTTATCCACTTGTTAAGTGGTGACGTGTTGGTAATGTATGTAATACTATTTCCTGGTCCAAGCCGCCACTCATTTGAATTGACAAAACATACGTTTATGATCACTTTTTAGTCATATCACACATTAAAGTAATTTTATTTAAAGTCATAGTGTACACAACAATCTCTGGGCTTGCTGCTTCACAAATACCAAAATTTGAACAATTTATAAAAAAATGAATCACTTTCTGCCCATCTGATATTTGGCATGGACATATATATTGTAATCGTCATTTTCGAAAGTATTACATCGCATTGTAAAGGTTTATTATTACCATTTCCTGAGCCTCCCCATACAGTTTGATAGAGTGCTTGGACCCGGAAGCCACTTCGTGTGACGTCACAGTTAAGAAGCGGATAGGGTTGGGCGATGTCGACCAATTTGGCATCGTACGATGTCGAATGTAAAACATTGTGATGGACAATGACATCGTTGTCGTTGGCGGTGGTGAATTAATTATTTATGAATAATTAATTAATTCATACTAAATTAATTATTTGTAGCCTACCATTCCAACTACGCATGGTCTTATCCATAACTAAATCAAAAATAAATAAAGATAAGTTACACACAAAGTTACCACCTGCCAATAACTTTTTTCCGCGGGACTCTGGCATGAATAGGCAGAGTGATCGTTATCTGTGTCATTATAATGGCCTCGACAAGCTTGGTTGGTAAAAATGGTGCACAACCAACAGCAACCAACCAACAGTATCTGAGGTTTTCGCTAAAATTACTAAGTACAAGCTTGAAGCAGTGTAGCGACGCTGTGACAACTTACCTGATAGATTCAAAAGACAGAAGAGTCATTAGATAGAGACCAGATTTATTAAATATCACATTTAACAACTATAGTGAGACGCGATCCAGCGGTACATCCTTAATAAATTGCCCTACGTGCACTGCTCTCTGGGCTGACTGCTGGAGCCCAGACACTGTAGCGCATGACAGAGTGTGTGCATGTGGCCACGTGATGTGCGTTTACAGTTGTATAGAGGGAGATCTTTTCAGAAATGCTAGATGAAACACCAGTGTGAACGTGGATGATTTTCGCTAAAGACGTATTAGTGTAAACGGGGCCGTGTGTGTTTTTCACAAGCGGGTTGCTGCTGCAACGGGGGCGGGGTGGAGGATTGCGATGCCGGCTCAACATCATGATGGCTATCGGCCATCGGCAATGGACGATAGCATCATCTATCGACCCAACTCTAGTACTAAAATAACATACTAAATGGAAATTAAATTTAAATGGAAATATAAAAACATGATAAACGATTATGGCACAAGTACTTAACAAATTTACTAAAATAAAGCTGTAAAAATAATACATAAAACATACCTAAGTTATATGACATTAAAACTATTTTAGGAGTAGTAAATATTATATAAAATTGCGTATATTAAAATAAAAATCAAACAATAAATGGATAATATTAGTAATGATAAACAGTATAAGCAGTATCTATGGAAAATCATCTTTGAAATAATTTCTTTAATCGTCGTACAGTCTGAAACCATATCACATTCCAAATGGCTTTTCCGGCCTTTGAAATGTTTTGGTAGCCTTCTCCTATCCTGTGCCTTTCTACAACTTTATCCAGAAGATCTTTTGAAAGCAGGGTGTAGTGTGCATAAAGCTATCGATTTTCTCAGGGTATGATGATTTTCTATAGGCACTGTACATAATACTGATTGAACTGTGCCAACCTGTCATAGCACTTTCCATGCAGTAGAGATTTGGCGTAGAGGTCTAAGGACCGTATATTCTCCGGATCGTATCCATGCGCTTCATCATCCAGGGTCAGAAAAAAGGCAGCCGTTTCAATGGCCTCCAGTGCTGCATGGTTGACACCCTCCCTAAAATACTTCAAACGAGCCCTGGCCCAAGGAACTCTGGATGTGTGTTAAAGAGGAAGATTACATTCATCAATTATTACTCATTCTCATTTGGTTTTAAACTTGTGGGACTTTTTTTTTCCTGCGGTTCTTATCACTGCGGTTACAAATGATTAGGTAGCCTCTAGAGCAGGGGTGGGCAAACTCGGTCCTGGAGGGCCGGTGTCCTGCACAGTTTAGCTCCAACTCTAATCAAACGCACCTGCTTATAGATTTCTAGTGATCTTGAAGACACTGATTAGCATGTTCAGGTGTGTTTGATTAGTGTTGGAGCTAAACTTTGCAGGACACTGGCCCTCCAGGACCGAGTTTTCCCACCCCTGCTCCAGAGCTACAATTCAGGTAACGTGCAGTAAATAGTCAACCAATACAAATAGACTTATCCAGTCATCTGACCAATCAGAACAGAGTAGGCTCTCTGTAAGGTGGGGATTAGAGAGACTTGAGTCTTGAACAAACCATTTCAGACATTAGCTATGTTTACATCCAAAGATGCGAATTAGACTTATGCTCAAACTGGAAATTTGCATAAAACATTTGTGAATAAAGCACCATTTCCATTGGTCAATGGTAACAAAATCATCACTTCCATTCTGATTAACTTGTGCCAAATATCAAAAAAAAAACACTAAAAAAATTACAACAAGCAGTGCTTCCCACACATAGACTTTACTTGGGCAGGCCGCCCAGGTATATTAACGGCTGCCCAAGTATTTAGTGATAATTTTTTTTTACTATTATTATCATCACCCTTTTACACTGTTTTTGTATCCGCCCAATATAAACAAACATCCGTGACTGATTAAGGAGTGGAAATCTTCTCTCCTTTACCGGTTTCATACTGATCATTCTGTGTACGCGAGAACTGTCAACCCCTCCACAGACAGTCTCACATGCTCTGCGTCTGGTTGGGTTTTCTAAATCTACTAAAATGTCTGGGATTTGGTTTTGCTTTCATTTTCTTAGCTGTCAATAATTTTATGTGTTTTATGCGTATAATTTTATAGTTAACTATTTATGTGCTGGTGGTAAAAGGTGTGTTTCAATCCGGCTACCACTGCAAGTATATGTCAAACCTATGGAAAGCACTGACAAGTCATGACAACAAATGTTTTTATGTTACTTTAACTTATCTTAATATGTTAATCAGGTTTCAATTATTTTTTTTTTAAGTTATAAAAAGATTAACTTAATATTTTTAGTCCATTTGATTGATGTATGTTGAGATGTATAAAAATTGAAGGCCACTATATATATATAAAATATAAAATAGTGTATATTAGGAGGAAAGTTTATATTAGGGGGGAAACAGAGTTTTTGACCTTGGATGTAAACATTGTAGGAGATCTCAAAACACAATCGATACACTGCAAATCTGAAAACATCCTTAAAGCCTCTTGGACCACATGCACTGTAAAAAAATGCTGGGTTCCACACAATACCTTTATGTTGGCCAAACACAAATTGGTTAAGTTAACTTAATTGTTTTTAAAAAATTCAAGTAGATTGAACATAAAACAATGAAGTTGTCCTCCAAATAAATCAAGAATTGTGTTGATTCAGCAAATTGTTTGTTGGAACAAGCAGCAAAAATCATTATTTGAGTGCACACGACTGCAGGTATATATAATCTTCACCTGTTTCCAGCAGTCAGTGAAGGCAGCTTGAGCTCTCCAGGTTGAGGTTCAGACTTGTCATCCAGGATTCTTTGAAAACTGGAGCTCCAGCTCTGAGGGCAAAAGGTGGCGACCGCCGTAGTACAGCCAGACCTTAAAGAAACGGCCTCGATGGTACACAACCAAGTGCTTTCTGTCCTTCAGATGCTGCACAAAATCTGAGCATAAACAAAGCAGTGTAAGAAAACCATCATGGTTTGGACTAACAATTTTGTAAGGGATATTGACCCAAAAATTGAATACAGTCATCATTTACTCACTCTTAACTTTATCCAAACCTGTCTGAGCCTTGTCGAACACAAAAGAAGATATTTCGAAAAATGTTGGAGACACTTTGATGTTGATGGCAAGTTTGCAACATTCTTCAAAATATCTTCTTTTGTGTTAAATAGAAAAAAGAAACTCAAAGAACCACTTGAGGCATAGTAAATGGTGAGTAAATGGGAAATTTTGGCGTGAATTGTCTTTTTAATCTACATAAACTGTCATAAAATTACCAGTCTCAATGCCAGGGATACGAGTGGTGTTGAACATCCTCTCGTACTGAAAAGAGCACATCGGGACAATCCCAAGAGCTCTCAGCTGGGGAGAGAGAATGAATAACAGTTAAAATAGAAACTTCATATATATTTTTGCATGCTATTTGAGTGTTGGGTGGAAAAGCTGTCTCTGTACCGGGGTAAGCTCTCCTCGCTCCAGCTTACGGCGAAACTGCAGCATAGCATGAACTACATTTCCTGCGCGTGCAGCCTGTCGATATGTGGGGATTACATACAGCAGATCCTGGCAGATGGAAAACAAGAGTTTTAGACAGTGTTTTTTACATAAGGCTATGCATAAACAAGCTCCTTAAAAGTTTACAATGTGTTTTTCTATGGTTATTCAGCAGGTGTTGCCGTTGGGCTGTTATTTATAATTTAGACTTAAAGTCAGCATGAAACAAAAGTTGTGGTAGTCTTTTTTTTAATTGCAATTGTAAATTCATGTGTGATTTGATTTCATATTCACCATAGTGTAGAAGTTGCTGTTGACCATGATGGGGTCTCGTCCTCTGAGGTAGATATACTCCTCCCACCAGTCACTCACCTGTTTACACACACCTTCGTTTAGTCTGCCAGCATGTTTTAGAGGCTTTTACATTGGTATAAAGTACTCTATGTAGAAGCTCATATACATAGTTTCTTACATAATTCGTGGCCCACCAGGATTGAGCTTTAGGTGTTTTTGTAATTTGGGTGCAGGATCCTTTTTGAAGTCATTAGCAACCGTCTCCATCTGTTTATACTGCTCATCATCCAGAAGAGGTCGAACTGATTCTAGATACTAAAATAATGAAAAGAAATCATTTGAAGGAAGACGGCCAAAGCATTTTAGTTGTACAATGATCATTTTAATCAAACACATGTCGATTAGCATTATTCTAACATGAATTAGTATGTTGTTAGAATGTTTCCAGCATGAATTAGCATGTTGCTAGCATGATTCCAACATGATCTAGCATGTTTCTAACATAAATTAGCATGTTGTTAGCATGTTTCTTGCATGAATTAGCATTATTCTAACATGAATTAGTAGGTTGTTAGAATGTTTCCAGCATGAATTAGCATGTCGTTAGCATGTTTCCAGCATGAATTAGCATGTCGTTAGCATGATTCCAACATGAATGAGCATGTTGCTAGCATGTTTCCAGCATGAATTAGCATGTTGTTATTTGTGTCAGGAGTTTTCCTAAATGAGACGGTGAAAGTAAACATTACCATGAAAATCTTTATAAAGGCATAAACACATTAAGGGTGTTTATTTTTTTAAATTGAATATTAAAATTTGTTTTATTTGTATTGTGCAGCATATATTTATATATATATATATATATATATATATATATATATATATATATATATATATATATATATATATATATATATATATATACCGTATTTTCCGCACTATAAGGCGCACCTAAAGCCTTAAATTTTGTTATAAAACGGCCGTGCGCCTAATAATCCGGTGCGCTTTATGTGTGCACAGAGTTCAAAATCTGTAAAAATGTTGTTGTGTGATTTCGGAAAGCGCTCCGCTTGATTGGCTGTCGGAGCATTTCCCGCCGACACAGAGACGTAAAACGTACACTCCGTACGCAGCAGCAATAAACCAATCAAAACAGGGCGTTTAAAGTGAAGTTGCGAGCTGCGTGGGAGCAATGGATGACAGACGGCGAACACACTTTTACTAAGACTGGTAGGCAGCGCCGGGCGAGTTACGCCACCATATGTGAATGGATTGTGGATGCCTGGGCTAAGGTGTCTGCTTTAACTGTTGTCCGAGCTTTCGCAAAAGCCGGCATCATTGCTGAACAGCTACCCGGCAATGAGACTGACTCAGACAATGATGAGAGAGAACCCGGCGTGTTTGATGACGAAACTGCCCAGCTGTTCAATTCAGACACAGAATATGAAGACTTTGATGGATTTGTGGGAGAAGACTGATTAAAAAAATAATGTGAGTGTATTGTTAAATAGTACAATAAAGTTCAACTAAACTGTTTTGCTTCCATTACCTTTTTTTTTTTTTGCAGACAGTGTATTTTAGCGTGCGCCTTATAATACGGTGCGCCTTATGTATGGGTTAAGTACAGAAATAGACCCCGTAATTGAGACTGCGTCTTATAATCCGGTGCGCCTTATAGTGCGGAAAATACGGTATATATATATATAAAAGGGGAAAAACAATAAATCATTGTATGAATGTTGCAGCCGAGGGAGAGGATTAAGGCACGCAGAGAGGCACGTAGAAACGGTGGGCGGGGAGGACTAGCCTTAAAGGAGCAGTACACCAAAACCGCCACCCAGTGAAAAAATGTATAAATAGGAATTTAATAAAAGGTATAATAAAAAATCTGATGGGTGTTTTGAGCTGAAACTTTACAAAGCATTCTGGAGACGCAAAACACTTATACTAAATCTGAAAAAAAAGGGCTAACCTAGGTGCCCTTTAATCCTTAATATCATGATATTTATAAAGTCTCATGACAGCCGATGATGTTTTACCCTTCTGATTGTGTCGTCAATACTCGGTACAGGCAGATGTGGCAGAGATCCCTGAAAGCTGTAAAGGAGCGGCCGACGTCCAGACAGCAGCTTTACAAGGCTCTAAAAACGAGAGGAGTTATTCATGAATCGAACTTTGTGAACTGCACTCACTGGATTTGGATTATTATATTTATTGATTGACACACCAGCCAGACTTTAGTAGAGTAACTCATTTTGCCGTGTGACTCAAAGATCCAGGCATGATAGGACAGGAGAGCTTTGAGGATCCATCGCAGCAGGAATATGACGGATAACCACAGACCTGTGGCAAACAGGATGGCACTCAACACCGTCTGAGTCTGAACGGTCATAAAATCACTATACATGGGGGAAAAAAGAGACATTTTAGAACATTGCTTTAGAATATCGTCACCTTGGAATTATAAGGTTCTATCTGCGTTCTGAATGATTCTGAGATATTGAGCTTCAAAGTTTTTGGCATTCCATAGAAAACAGTATGTGTGTAACATTTGTTTTTTAAAATAAAAAGTCTTAAAATGTAAACAACTTATTAAAAAACATCCCATAATGTAATATGTCATAAGAATATGTCAATCTTAAAGTAATAATGTAATAAATAACTAAATTTTGACAAAAATGTCAGATAGAACCTATATTCTAAGGTGACGATATGTCAATAATAATAAATCATTTGAATTAATAACACTAAAAGATATAAAAAACAATGTATAATATATGTAAAAACTGCTATTTAAATATGAATAGTAAAGTACAGTAAAAAAATTGTATTATACAGATAATAATACATAAGCATACAGCAAATTCATAAAAAGGAAAAAGTTCCTGACAGAGTAAATAGCTCAAGATGTTCCTATGTGTAACATGCTTCATCTGATAGAGCACAAATTAAACAGACTGGGTCTGTAAATAGAAACCAAGTGTGATATAATCATGCTTTTATAGCACATAGATGTTGACCAATCACTACCAAAAACCGGATATATCAGTTTTATTTTATTTATTATCAAACTAATCAGACAACATTCTGTGGGCCAAGACTTGTTGATCTGATATATAAAATCTGATATTTATTGCCTAAATATTTTCTTTAATATCCAAATTTTAATTTGATACATAATCATAATTTTATTTTTTTTAAATGTTGTAATTATGCATGTTGCCAGCTTAGATTTATGCATCTGTGTTTATCTTATCATCATGCTACTATAAATCTGCTGTTAAGTTACCTCACTGGTAGAGATGTCTTGATCTTATCAATCGTGCCCATGGAGGGGTCGATCCTGGCATACATGGTGCTCATTATTGCAATGACTACAATTAACCAGCTGGAGGGACTGGCAGGGTAAACACCCGTCAGAACACTGTTCTGCTCAAAACAAGCAAAAGATGACATTCATTAGATACAGTTGAAATCAGAATTATTAAACCACCTTTAATTTACTTATTTATTTTAAAATATTTCCCAAATAATGTTTAACAGAGCAAAGGAAATTTTCACAGTATGTTAGATAATATGTTTTCTTCTGGATAAAGTCTTACTTGTTTTATTTCGGCTAGAATAAAAACAAATTTAAATTTTTTAAAGAACATTTTAAGGTCAAAATTATTAGCCCCTTTCAGCTATTTGTTTTCGATAGTCTACAGAACAAACCATTGTTATACAATAACTTAATAACCTAATTACCCTATCCTGCCTAGTTAACCTAATGGACCTAGTTAGGCCTTTGTCCCTTTAAGCTGTATAGAAGTGTCATGAAAAATATCTAGTCAAATATTATTTACTGTCATCATGGCAAAGATAAAATAAATCAGTTCTTAGAGGATGAGTTATTAAAACTATTATGTCTAGAAATGTGTTGAGAAAATCTCTCCATTGAACAGAAATTGGGAAAAAAAAATAAATAACAGCTAATAATTCAGGGACTTTAATAATTCTGACTTCAACTGTAGATAGACATACGGATAG
This sequence comes from Danio aesculapii, assembly GCF_903798145.1. Lineage (NCBI taxonomy): Eukaryota > Metazoa > Chordata > Actinopteri > Cypriniformes > Danionidae > Danio > Danio aesculapii. The sequence goes on along the minus strand of NC_079452.1, from coordinate 34,842,511 downwards.
ATGGATAGATAGACATTAAACCTTGAAGCGGATGGCACGTTTTTTCCATGACGTCACTCCAGATATGTAGATGTGTTTGAGAACTTCTCGACTCAACTGTAGGTCGATGCCATCAGGAGTGACGGTGAACTGAAATGCCACCGCCTGATGAGCTTCTGCCATTATACAGGCTTAAAGCACAGCCTGAGGAATAAGACATACCATAATACAATGTGTTTCACTGAGTTTGAGCTGTGTTTGCACACCGTTTGATTTGGATAGCTGCTATGGTGGCAACAGTGGAAAGATCTGGGCTAGTAAGTGAAAGGTTATGTTAGGGGTGACCGATGGATCTACACTTTCGGTTTAAATTGCATTTTTACGTCACTGTGGATGCAAGAATAAAGTAAATGAATAATGATTAAGCGGTTGAAACCTAGCAGAGGAAATTTATGAACTGGAGGATTGTTAAAATCAGTCGCTCCGGGAAGAATGCTCCTTTAATAGACTTCTCGTAAGCCTCTTCTAGGTTGAAGGATTCTGCTAAATGTCAAAATGGGTATATTGAACCTGTTTAGGAGCCTATAGTGAACTTTCTCTGAAGTCGCAGAGTTCAGTTATGCTCTGACACTGTCAAGCTTATGTTTCTTTTTCCATGTCATATGACTGAGGCCAGAAGAAGTGGGCTAAAGTTCAGCAGTCAGAAATAACGTAGTAGGACATCTGAGAGGGTTGGGCTCTTATATGATGAGGTTTCAGTGACACTGGCCAAAACACACGTGACCTCTGACGCATGACCGCGTAGGTGAGGAGATTTATTTAAAATAGAATATGCAGTATATTGTAAAAATAAAATATATACTTATTTGACAGTAAATCTACATCTCTATGGCTGTGAATAATAATGTTTGTTGTGCACATAATAGCGAACAATAAATGTGTATATTTAAAAAGCATTGAAAATGACAATGAACAGCATATTTAGGAATCTTTAGTAAAAAATACAAAAATATTTACTACAATTTCATCACCATTATACTTCCATGTAATGTAAAAAGCTGTACAATTACAGAGGCAATTAGACAAGACAATCACTGATGGAACCAAACACAACTGTTTAGCTTAATCATGATTCAAGGTATCATCAAGATTTTAATAAGGCATGGATTTACCTGCAGTGCGATGCCAGAGTAAACAGCTCCAGTCAGATGAAAACTGAGGATAGAGATGTCAAATTTCCTCTGGGAATGTCCTTTATGCAAAACTGTTCTTCACTCTTGTGCCCTTCAGTCGTCTCCTCGTGCAATCTCGGAGTTAGTCTGCTGCTCAGTGTCTAGATATCTACTCTTCTAGCTCTCCCTCCCTCACTGTTTTCCTTTATTTGCGAGTTCCCTGTTTTCTGTGACTGTTTGCTTTCATGTACGCTCTGAACTACCTGTTGCATATTAGCCCTCATAAAAGCCGTGTCGTTCTGTGCATGTGTAACTGGACACTCTCAGGGCAGAGTTATACTGGTGGCTGTACAGTCAGGACACGCTGTATGATCAAACACAGGCCTGATTTTTAACAGTGCAGCTGGAAATATCCCATGGCTGCATGCCAGAGCATTCTGATGATAGTTGTAAGAGACTGAGAGTCATTATGTGCATGTAGGGATGTGTTTTTGGTCATTTTATTAGCTAAATATATTTGAAATGAGGTTTGTGTGTTATGTAGAAGGTCAGGCATCTAAAATCATGCTTTTTAATACTGAGTAACAAGGAACTTGTTGGATATTTATACAGCATTTAGGTGGGTGTTTTTTGTGTGTGTTTTGTTAGACTGCTTGCTAGTTGATGACTTACTAATGCTAGCCCCCTCAGTAGAAATTGCTTTGTATTTTCTCTCTGATCATAATTTTCATTGCTTTGGGACTTGAGGAGTCTTACATGGTCAAAAAATGAACAGTTTTATACTATATGTAAACAAAAGTAATAAATGTTTCTGAAAAATATTTATGATCGCCTTTAATCCTGAGTATTATAACTAAAGTCAAATTCAGCAAGCACTACAAAATAATTATACACTCTTCATCAACTGTAATTATTCCAAATAAAGTTTATGCGGCAGCAACGGGTATTCTAAACATGCTTTGCTTTAAACAAGGGATGTGTCAAGAGTTTGACTCCAACACTAAATAAACACTTCAAGAGTATCAAGGTCTTCTTCAGCATCTTCACTAAATTTTGTTTAGATGTATTGGATTAGGTTAAAGCTAAACGCAAGTCATGATTTCTCCAAGTACGATGCGATCCTGGATTAACATCTATGTTGATCCTGGAACATCATTTTGTTGGAAAATGTAATCCATACCCATTCCTTACTCCTAAACCCAACCATAAATGTAATTCATTCCCAATCAGAGAGGAATAATAGTTGGATAACAATCATGTAGAAGTGCATAAACCTTAATGTAAGCCTAAAAATAACATAAACTGTAAATGTATCCCTTAATTCTGATTGGCTGATTGGCATGTTGTTCCAGGATCAACATGGATGTTAATCCTGGAACATGTCCTACTTGGTGAAATCAGGTTGGTGAAAGCACTGCAGAACTTTGATGCTTAGAGCAGGATTGGACATCCCTGCTTTTGGCAGATTTTGTACATTTCTGAGAAATTGTTTGTATTTAAACATCAGAAGTAGAGGTGAAAAAGGCTCTCGTAGCAGGTGGAAATTGGAAGTGGAGGAAGAAGACAGAGAGACAGTGAATGCAGGTTTAGTTTAACTACAGAATTGTCTTTTATCCCTGACATGTAGAGCTTGTTGTTCAGAATGGTGCCCTGGCCGAGTAAAGTGGTCTTCTCCATTGCTTTAATTTGGCCCCACTTCTGAGAGTCTACGCAGAAAGAGGTCACCATGGTTGCAGAACTGTTCCCACCAATTACAACCAGCTGATTATTGGAAGCACCCAAGAAATGCAAGATGGGGAGATTTGCAGTGGAGCGGGTTAGTGTGGGGAGCAGTTCACACCAGCAATCTGGGAGGAAGAGAGAAGAAAGAGAGGGACAGGTTAAAATCATCATGAATGGAAATTCACCTTCTCTGTTTTCTAATGTGTGTGTATGTGTGTGTATATATATATATATATATATATATATATATATATATATATATATATATATATATATATATATATATATATGTATATGTTATGTATATGTGTGTGGTGTGTGGTATATAGATGTGGTATATATGTGTGTCTATATATATATGTGTATGTGTGAATATATATTTACGTATATATGGTATATTATATATATATATATATATATATATATATATATATATATATATATATATATATATATATATTTATATATATATGTATATATATATATATGTGTATGTGTGAATATATATTTACGTATGTGTATAGTGTGTGTGTGTATATATGTGTGGTTATATATATATATATACACATACACACACACACCTCACACACACACACACACACACACACACACACACACACACACACACATATATATATATATATATATATGATATGTGTGTGTATGTATGTATATATATATAATTGTATGTATGTATAATATATGTATGTATGTATATATATATAGTATATATATATATATATATATATATATATATATATATATATGTATGTGTGTATACGTGTATATGTATACGTGTATATGTATGTGTGTGTGTGTATATGTATATATATGTGTGTATGTATGTGTGTGTATATATAAATATAAACTTATTTTAAAAAGGCACATTCAAATGCAAAAACTGTACATTCAGGTTTTTAGTGTGTCAAGAGTGGCACGAAAACAAGACGATGATATAACCGACAGGGTTTGTTTTTGCTAATTTATACTATGTTCCAGACAACTTATATTTGGGAGTTTTTCTACTATCTACTTGGAAATAATGTCTAGAATACCACTAGATCTCGAATATCTGACCTGTGAACTCAAATTAAAGGACCCTTAAATCAGTGAGAAGCAAAATGCCATCATGACATCACTTCACTTAGTACGGCTAGTTCTGCTTCAGTGAGAAATGTCGCGCTTCTGACTTCAATATGTTCCAGTCAATCACGTTACAGTTTTTTTTTTACCACATCAGCTGTGAATATTTCATAACATTTCAGAAGACTATATAGGAAGTTATACCCATGTAGGGTTTCATGTAGGACGTTTTCTGAATTTGGTTGCATTGTAACTGTGGCTTGATTTGCAAGTCTATGAAAGCATCTTGTGCACTTGTTCAGGAAGAAATGTGCATGAACATTTATTTTGGGGGGCACGGGGAACAATCATTCTGCAATTTGGACTGCAGCAAATATTTGAGTCTCCTAACATCTTGATCAAGGAACTGAAATCAAGGCAAAACGTCTTGATTAACCGCATACCAGATTAGATAATCATTGATTTGGCTACACCACACAATACTGTACCTTGTCTAGTATCATAGCGCAGCACCAACTTCTCTCCAGTTCTTTGGATGTTTCCCAGTACAAAAAGGCAGTTTCCCAGGCTGGTTGTGAGTGGAGAGTCATGAGACAGGGACAGGCTGAACTGAAAGTCTGTCAGTGGAAGGGAGGAAACGAATGCCCAGGTATCTGTCCATGGATCGTACCTCTCCACAGCAGTGTATACACCAGTGCTGGAGTCAGGAGTTACAAGAGAATCCAGATACCAGCCACCCACAGCAAAGATTTTCCCCTCACACACTGCTGCACTGAAGTGACGCCTGTGCTGAGAGGATTAATGGACAGTCACATTTGAACTTTGACTTTAATTCTTGCACAACCAATATTTTAATCAGGGAGCAAGATGTTGAAGAACAATAAGTTCCAGACATAAATCTGCCTCTGCAAGGATGCATTATATTTAGTTCATGAAATAGTGGACTGGTTTGCACTGGTTAGAGGTGGTATACTAGATCCAACCAGCTTCCAGATCAATTTAATCAACACGGGTTATTCAGCTGGTCAATTACTTAAAATACTTTTTGCCTATGACCACTTTGAAATGTTAAGAGTAGATAATTACATAATTAACACATATATTGATGTATATTGTGTTGTACTTAATAGTCATGTGATCAAACATGCATACCTTAATCAGAGGAGCTGTTGATACCCATTGATTGGTAAAAGGGTTGTAGCGAAAAGAAGCCATCTTGAACTGGTATCCCTTCTTTACTTGGTGTCTATAACCCCCTATTAGATATAGGTAATTATAGAGAACTGCTGTAGTGAAGCACCACTTATCTGCACAAAAAGGCAGATCTGTGCGAGAACTCCATTTCCCATCATCCCTGTCTTCCTCCAGCCAGAAAAGCATTCTAGCAGCCTCTGTTTCCAGGTCATTCCCTGAGGTCAAGTTCTCCTTCCTCAAGCAGCACAAGTGTGGAGTTCCCTTAGACCTTAATCTCACAATTTCTGCTTTGAGGTGTGGATCCAAGCCCTCGCTCAGGTGTGGACGCTCCAGTAGATACCTGCTCAGGTAGGTTAGCACAGTCTCTAGGATCTCCTTACTGCTGAGTTCATCAGCCAGCTCTATATAGCCCATATAAGTCTGATCTGTTAATGCTTGAGAGAGGGCAGTAAGTAGACGATTGGTGAACCCAGAAGCCAGAAAGTAGGTGCTCACCCGTAGGTGTTCCCCAAGGAGGCTGTCAGGAACACAAAACCTCTGTAGGAAGCAGAACTGTAGAAAGTTGTGGAAGACTGGAGCAGGAACATGTTCAAGGTGCACCAGCTGTTCAGATGTCTCTCTCATGGAGGAGTTGGAGAGAGCCTTGAAGTATTCGCTGGAATCTGCAAGCTTCTCTAGATCCACCTGGAAGTAAGAGCCAATAAGCATCAATAACATCATTGCTGTATCTGAAATTGACCCCCCCCCCCATACCCTCATTCACAATTCCTTACTTTAGTCAACTAATACAGTTGAAGTCAGAATTATTCGCCCCCTTTGAATTTTTTTCTTTTTTAAATATTTCTCAAATGATGTTTAACAGAGCAAGGACATTTTCACAGTGTGTCTGAGAATATTTTTTCTTCTGGAGAAAGTCTTATTTGTTTTATTTCGGCTAGAATAAAAGCAGTTTTGAATTTTTAATGAATCATTTTCAAGGTCAAAATATTAGCCCCTTTAAGCTAATTTTTTTTTTCTGATAGTCTACAGAGCAAACCATCATTATACAATAACTTGCCTAATTACCCCAACCTGCCTAGTTAAGCTAATTAACCTAGTTAAGCCTTTAAATGCCACTTTAAGCTGTATAGAAGTGTCTTGAAAATATCTAGTCAAATATTATTTACTGTTATCATGGCAAAGATAAAATAAATCAGTGATTAAAAATGAGTTATTAAAACTATTATGTTTAGAAATGTGTTGAAAACATCTGCTCTCCGTTAAACAGAAATTGGGGAAAAAATAAACAGGGGGGGGGGGGGGGGGCAAATAATTCTGACTTCAACTGTATATTTCACTTGGAGTGAATGAAAACTAGTGAGTGCACTCAGTGGAGTTCAGCTGTTTTGTTTGTGCTTTTGCTTTTTGATAAATCCCTTTATCAAAGATTAGAATTTAAACTTCTTGGTCAGACCCTGTGATAATTCCTAACACTTAGAGAGTTGTCTATTAGTATTGAAACAAAGAATGTTGGTTACTGTCATGGATTCAATGTTACTTTAATTATTAATATTATTTTATAATTTAAAATTGTATAAATTATGAATAATTTATATAGAAAACTACACTAAGAGGATTCGGATGTAGAAGCCAACTTGTGGTCAGACACAGAAACTCATTTGGTGCGCAAAATCTTAAACTGATGATACACTCAGGAACTTTAAGCAATGATGCCAGGTGTAAGGTCCAGCCAGTTAGTCCACGGTGTCTACTGGTGGATGAAGGTTCACTGCCTATTCGGTCTTTCCAGTGCACAATGTTGATTTACTTTAAATTTAACACATATTTGACTCCAATTTTAATATGAGGTGATTTAGAATATAATTATTCTCGTTTTATCTGACTCCAATTATAAAACATTGATAAGATCATTTTGTTTCTTTTAATATTACTTTAGATTATGATTGAATATTCTCTTCGATTTGTTATTGTATATTATTCTCATTCATTCGGATTCCTATAACATCCTGAGTCTTGTACAGGCCGAGTATACAATCTCTTAAACACAAGCATGTCAGTCTTGGTCACTAAACAGAGGCGATAAACCACTTTTCTAAAAAGGCAGAACCCTACTTAGATTAGAATATTTTTTGTGTGGTCCCCATAGATCTGCTATCTACTAAATCAAAAGTTTAGAGATGAAGGCCTATGCCCTTAGATAGGCCTTTTACAGTCTAAGTATACTTGAATTAATGCCAATGTGTTAGTTGGAGCTCTAAGAACATCGTATAGCGTGCCACGCTGCTCCGTCTATCATGTCTTAGTCTGTTACTAACCTGTACAGGGGCTTGTGGTGTTATGGACTTAACGTAATCTACCAGAGATAATAACATGAACTCTGTTTGAATAATTCAAAACAACAATTTATTAGTCAGGTAAATGGGTCTTATGCCAATTCATTCAGTCAATTCATAAAAAATCAATACAAGATATCAAATTCTCAAAGATAGATCCAAGATCAAAAGATGCATACATGCCTTCAAAATATGCATAGTATGGAGCATGAAGCTCCACACTACAGGCTAATCTGGTTACAGAATCGCGCCGAACATTTTGAAACTGTCCCTTAAGTAGTCAAACCAAGAATCTCCTCAAGAGGGGTGTGTGTCATTTGCATGTTAGATCTGAAGAGTGTCTGCCTATAGGGAACAAATGGTAATTTGAATAAAGGCCCCCAAGGTAAAGGCACACCCTTAGCAGTGATTTGTTTTTTCCCTCTCCGCTGTCACCATAAGCTTGCATGGTTCGGGATCTGTAGAGCTGCCCATCATTGGATTTGCTCTTCAGTGTTTGGACTCTCAGTAGTGATTATTAAACCACACTGAACTGAACTAAACTGAACTGAACTTAAACACTACAAACTGAACTACACTGTTCCTATTTACTATGACCTTTTATGTGAAAATGCTTTGACACAATCTACATTGTAAAAGCGCTATACAAATAAAGGTGAATTGAATTATCATGGTGCATTGTGAGATTAAGTGCACTTCAGAACTGTGGTTTTACCACTACAAATGGCTGCTCCCTCTATTTAATGGTATAGGGTGATTTTTAGATACAGATCATGTTTTTGTGGCCCAGTATTGTGCAGGCCATGGTTGGTGTGCATTCCTGTGTAAATACTCACATGGAAAATATGTGTGCTGGTTTGCACCATCACCATCGGTCCATCGTTCTGATGCCGATACGTCCTGTAGTCTTGATTTGTTCTCCAGACTTCTGACTGTAGGATATCAGACCTCTCCTCCACAACATCAGATTCTGCTTGCCCAGACTGAACCCGGTTTAAACTGCTTCTGGAGTACAGGCACCTCTGTATCTGCTCTAAACTTCTTTTTATCCATGTGCAAAAATACATTAAAACCACAGCGATAACCTGCTTTATACTAGCCATGTTCAATAGTTAGATTAGTTTAAAGAAGCCTCACTCACAATCCCAGCTAGGGCCATACTATTCCATGGTGGATGGAGGATAATTCCTGCCTGTTTTCATGGCTCAACATGGCGTCTGTGCTAGAGCGAGCGCAGTAGAGCTATTTTCAGAAGTCTTTTGAAACAGGAAACAAAATATGACGGGCCACTCTGTTCAGGCTACTGATTTATAACACTAAACCATGATGGCTGGTAACTGATGATGCTTGATTGTATTGTAATTCATACACTATGTTTTAATGCTATCATTTAAATTAAATTAGCATTTAAAAAAACATATTAAGTATAGAAATAGCATTTTAAATTGTTCATTACCTTAAAATACATTTAAAAAATATGCTTTAACAGACATCAAACTCTCACACAAACACAGGAAGCTTATCATTTATACATTTCAAAGATGACATTCATACATCAGCTTGATTTTTATGATTTTTTAATGATCAAAATATTGGATGCTTGCAGACAGTGAACAAAGAGAAATATACCAGAGAGAAGTCTACAGTATAACCTGAATTAGCCAAAACAATACAGAAATAATAAACATTAGTTTTAACTGTGCCGTTTCAACTTCATATTAAGAATATGAGACTGGGTGCTTGTTAGAGGGGCTGACCCCAAAACTCTTCAGTACCTCAGTATCTATTCGGCACGGACAAATACAAGAGCATCAGTTTGACACGTCAAATGCTCCCAATATGATTCCTACAAAATATTGCTAGTATTTGTGTACTTAATGATCCCAAAAGTTGTTGAACTAAATCAATTATACTTGCTTTTGGACGAGTAAAAACAGATATTGAATTAAGCAATAAAGAATTATAACAGGAAAACTTTAGCAGTTCCTCATATTTAGAAATGGGAGCGATGCATTTGTCAGTACATACACTTCAGTTCTTGAGGTTAAACTTATGTATATGTACAAATTAATACACTGAAAAAAAATTATTCAAAGATGATTCCTTGGATTTACTCAATTTTTTTACGTTAAGTAGTTGTAAACAATTTATTTGGGCTGAATTTAAGCAAACAAATTAAGTTGAACATTATTAAATTTAATTTGTTTGTTTAAATTCAACACAAATACATTGTTTGCAACAGTTTTGCATGCAACACTTTTTTCAGTGTACAAGACGGTTGTAGAAATAGTTATTGCTACATATCAATATGAGAGATTGGTAGATTGGCAAGCATTGGTCAAATCCTTAGTAAAACGCAGAAAAGCAAAGCTCATCTTTTTTTTTTTTTTAGCAATCTCTAAACGAAAAACAGCCATATAATTTGGAGACAAAAAAAACAGTAATGTATGTGCCATTCTGAAACCCATTAACATGGAAATCCTGAGCTAAAAAAGATGTACAATACATTTCACAGTTTGTAAATATATGGATGCAACATGATTTTAGAAGTAGTTTTTTTTTTCAACACTGTTGGGGAGGAAAATAAGTGCCCCCCATTCCAAATGACAGAATAAACAAACATAAATAAACAACCAAAAATAGACAAAATTAGTAAATGAAACTAGGGCATTAAAATGCAGAGATTTCATTTGGACCCTGTGGTTTTACACAGAACCGATGATGGACAGGCTGACTCTTAATAGAATCATAGATATTATTACTGATCATTAATAGTTGACCACACGTGTAGGATAATGTAAACATATTTTAAAAACAAAGCAGCTACATTATTATAAATAAATAAAAGTATTTTGACAGTTTTTCTTGTACAGGCTCAAGCAGTTGGTGAATTATATCTAGTTTACAATCAAAAATTGTAAATTTGTGTTTTTTATTAAACTTTTTTTTCCTGTTAGGGAACAGCCCTATAATACATTGTAGACTTGAAATCTCAGGATAAACCATACTTCAGTCATGTGCCCTCTCTTAAATAGTTTTAAAATTAATAAAGCAAAATCAGCTCGTGTGGCAAAATGATATCCTGACGTCCGCTCTCTAAGTGCAATTTTAGGAAATGAGCTTCTTCTGTTTGAAATATGTGTCGAACCTGTGCTGTGCGTAATCCTTAAGGAAAAACAGAAATAAATAGATAGAAATTAGATGTCAAGGCCTGCTGTTTCAGTGATGAACATGTACTGTATACATAAACAGTGTTGGGGGTAATGCATTTCAAGTAACATGAGTTACGTAATAATATTTCTAAGTAACACATTCTAAAAAAACTAAGTAATAATATTTGTTATTTTTTTGTAATTTGAGTTAAATGTTATTTTAATTAATTGCCTTTTTAAAAAATGCTGAATTAAAATGAACTTGGTTATGTTGAATCATGCAATCAATAAGAGAATGTGTTCATAACACATTAAAGAAAAGGACGAGTATTGTCTTAATGGACAGTGATTGTACCTAACTAATAACAAAATGTACAAAATTAGCACACTGCTTTAGACTCAATAATCTGTATATTTTACTATTTACTTAAATCAGCAGATTTATGTGCCCTCCAGAAACTTGCGTTCTGTGAATGAACGTCGCCTCGTGGTTCCATCCCTAAGAGGGAAGAAATCACTTTCCCAAACTCTCTGCTAAATGACTAATTGTAAATGTATATACAGGATGTATAGTTCTCGGTTCAGGAAGTTCTCAGAAGAAAACATCTACTTATTATTTGTTTTAAGTAAAAGAAAGTCATGCAGTGTGTTGTTAACTGCAGAGCTCCTCTATTTCTAGAAGAGATCAAGTCTCGGCAAAGGTAAGGAAAAGTAAGGCAAAAGTAACTCAAAAGAAACATAATGCATTACTTACCATAAAAAGTGGCTAGTTGCATTACGTAGTTAACTGAGGAGTAACTCAATATTGTAATGCATTACTTTCAAAAGTAACTTGCCCCAACACTGCACTTAACCATTATGCAATTTTCAATTTCCCTAATTTATGGCAAATGACATGAACCACAAACTTAATTTCAATATAAAGTACATATATTTACACTAATATCCAATAAATTTGATTAGTGTGTGAGGTAATTTCATTATAATTTAATACACTATTAGAAATATAAGATTGTACGTGTAATGATAATACAGTCTTTTAAAGATTACCATGTATCCAAACTCGATTTTGGAGAGCTTGGCTTGAATGATGGACCACAAACCCCAGAGGAAATGAGACGCAAGGGCAAACCTGTTTGTGTGCATGTGAGTTGGAGAGATAAAAAGACAAACAGGGAGAAAGGTTACTAGGTAGAGGTGAAAATTCAGCAAACGGTACACCGAGACATTCTTCCCATGTTATGTCAACAAAAGTCTGATAGTAAACACCATTCCTACCGGTTAGCCTCGATGATCATGTCCTCTTCTATCCTGGCTTGGTCTGCAGGTGAAACGCCCCCTTTTTCTGACAGATAGTGTCTGATAAAATGTAACTAAAATACAAATATAACATGCTTTTTTGTTAAATCTAGATATCTGATATCTACAAAGACTTTCAAATGACTTCACATCAGGATTGAAATCTTGAAATCAAATATTGCGTCAATTAAATAAACATTAAGGCAATTGCATATTACACTGTTAAAAGGTAACCTTGTATCAGTCAGGCTGACCTCTATAGAAAAGTTACTGGGTTAACCTTTGACACACTTTTTATGTCACGTCAGTTCTAAAAATTTCCACTAGATGTCAGTGTCACCAAACGACAGCTGGGTTATACACTCACCGGCCAATTTATTAGGTACATCTTTCCAACTGCTCATTTACTAAAATTTTTAATCAGCTAATCACATGGCAGCAACTAAATGGATTTAGACATGAACAAGACGATCTGCTGCAGTTCAAAGCGAGCATCAGAATGGGGACAAGAGGTGATTTTTAAGTGACTTTGAATGCGGCATGGTGTTGGTGCTAGATGGTGCTAGTCATTCCTGTCAGCTAAGACCAGGAAACTGAAGCTACAATTCACACAGGCTCACCAAAATTGGACAATAGAAGATTGGAAAAATGTTGAGTCTTGATTTCTGCTGTGACATTCGGATGGTAGGGTCAGAATTTGGCATCAACAGCATGAAAGCATGGATCCATCCTGCCTTGTATCAACAGGTCAGGCTGGTGGTGGTGTAATGGTGTGGAGGGATATTTTCTTGGCACACTTTGGGCCCATTAATACCAAAGTAGCATCATGTTAATGCCACGGCCTACCTGAGTATTGTTGCTGACCATGTCAATCCCTTAATGACCACAGTGTACCCATCTTCTAATGGCTACTTTCAGCAGGATGTCAAAGTGCGAATCATCTCAGACTGGTTTCTTGAACATGACAATGAGTTCACTCTACTCAAATGGCCTCCACAGTCACCAGTACTCAATCCAATAGAGCACCTTTGGGATGTGGTGGATGGGGAGATTCGCATCATGGATGTGCAGCCGACAAATCTGCAGCAACTACATGATGCTATCACGTCAATATGGACAAAAAAAGTCTCTGAGGAATATTTCCAGTACCTTATTGAATCTATGCCACGAAGGATTAAAGCAGTTATGAAGGCAAGCTGTACCTAATAAAGTGGCCAGTGAGTGTGTAACAAATTTATCCTTGTCAGACTAAAATCAATCCAAAAAATAATGCATAAAAATATATATAATTTGTGCTGATGGAAGGCTGTTTGTACACATTTAAGTCCTAAAATATTAATGTATGTGTTTTTTTTTTTTATTTAGATGCATCTCTTCCAGGTACAAAAATGGACAAGAATAAGTCTGATTTATTATAATTATAAAGTTACGATTTTTATCATTTTTTAATGTTTTATTTATACACGTTACCTGCCGATACTGGACACTCATTGTACAATTTCAACATTGTGATGCTTTGTTCGTGTACATGATTTAGATTTGATTTTTTTTACTTGACAGTGACTCATTATATAATACACTGGAACTACTCTAGGTCTACTCTGGCATAATATTAAGTCAAATAATGATAGGCTAAATAATGTTGTGTGGGTGATTGTTACTCACCTGCTGTTCTCTGTTAGGATAATTTTCCACCTTTGCCTTGTAGAAAGGCCACTGGTCATATGTGTAGTCATAAATCCATTCACAGAAATGATTCCCAAAATCAAAGCCTCTGCATTTAGGGGAGAAAATTAAAGTTCAGGTTATCTGAGCTGCATTTATCTTAAACTGTAAAAATGCTATTGACATTTTTCACAAAGGCGCCAATAACCTTAATTTAAATGAGGGCATAGGATTTCAACCACCTAGTAACACTGAACATAACACATAATATCAGGGTTTATGCATGTTTCACCATATCACAGGCTTTTAAAGACATTTTATAAACCATTAAGAAAGATATTTAGGATCTACATAAGAATGTTTGTCTCATTTGTAATCGTAATACAGCTAATTAAATATGGACTAGGAAAGAACTACAAACTAGTGCTGCACAATATATTGTTTGAGCATCGATATCGCTATGTGTACATCCACAATAGTCATACCACAAGATATGCAATGTTGAGTTGGGATTATAGATGACCAGAAACCACAGGTCAAAACACATGAGATATGTGGAGACACTGCAAAATTGAACCATAAGAGTGAAAGTTTATCATCTGCATGTGTTTTTAAGGACTGTGAAGAGTTTAAAGTATTTTAATACGTTTAATAAATTAATTATATTGATTTATTTATATGCTAAACTACTGAACGATATTTTACATTTGATTACCTGAATAATGTTTCCATTGTGTTTGACTAGTTTGTTTATTATATGAATATAATAAATTACATAACATATATATTTATATTTCACCCCCCTACAAAATCATCCCAATCAATCAAAATGAATGACTTTGCAAATAAAATTATTTAAATATATCGCAGAGGGTGTCACGGTGGCGCAGTGGGTAGCACGATCGCCTCACAGCAAGAAGGTCGCTGATTCGAGCCCCAGCTGGGTCAGTTAGCATTTCTGTGTGGAGTTTGCATGTTCTCCCCATGTTGGCGTGGGTTTCCCCCACAGTCCAAAGACATGCGGGTGTAGGTGAATTGAATATGCTAAATTGGCTGTAGTGTATGAGGTTGAATGTGAGCGTGTATAGGTGTTTCCCAGTGTTAGGTTGCGGCTGGAAGGATATGCACTGTGTAAAACATATGCTGGATAAGTTGGCTGTGGGGACCCCAGATTAAAAAAGGGACTAAGCTGAAAAGAAAATGAATAAATATACAATCACAGAATTAAAAAAATTCACAATGTCAAATAACTCCAATATCGTGCAGCCCTACTACAAACATATACATAATTAAATCTAAAGAATTCCAATGAGTATTAAAAGATAGAGTTAGAAGGAGACTAGAGAATCAAGACCTGTTTACAATTAACACAATACTTTGATTTTGACTTGCTGAAATCCTGTTATTGTTTGCATCACCCTTATTCACATGTATGCACATATTGCAGTTTTACCTGTAATTATAGCTGCTGTATTCAAAATCGATAAGCATTAGTTTGTCAGCTGAATTCTCCCGGCCGTCCAACATGAGAATGTTCCCTGCAGAACAAAGTGATTTTATAGGTGAAAGGGCAGATATGTTACATAATGGTACAACACAACTGATTGGCAGAGCTATATCAGATCACCAGATCAGGCTGGCATGCATGTGTGAATGAGATCTTTTACCTTCCTGAACGTCATTATGGCAGAACACCACTGGAGAGGGGTAACTGCCAGCAGTGACCTGACCAAAGACAGATAATGTCTTACATTATTATATTGGTTTTATAAAGCTGCTTTTAAAATGATTGTTTAAAAGCACATTGAACAGAAAGAACAGCATGGATAGGAACACACAGACACACACACATACGAAAGCATTTCATTCAGAGAAGTGTTACACAATCATATGCGTGTGTTTGATTGACCAAGCAGGCTGAGTATGTGCAGAATGCAGCTTCCTGTAAGTGTGTTACTCACCGATGCCTGGAACTGGGCTAAAGGTGTTAGCATGCACACACACATGCACTACTTTTTAAAAGCTTGGGACAAATTTATAAAAAAGTTCTGAGATAAAATTATTCTGCATATTGCATAATCAAAAGTAATAATAAGGGCATATATCAAGTATCAAGTTCCAAAATGCTTCTATTTGACATTAATGCTGAACTTTGTTCATTTTAGAAACCAGAGAAGACATTTCAGTTTCCAGAAAGATATTGCATTGCAGATTTTTAGCAATGATAATAAATGTTTATTGAGAAGCAAATTGGCATATTGGAATGACTTCTGAAGGATCATGTGACCTACAGACTGAAGTAATGGCTCCTAAAAAATCTACTTTTGCCATTTGTTTAATATATTTGATCAACTCCATATATTATATGAAATAAATGCAGCCTTGAAAAATCTTACCGAACCCAAACTTTTGAACGGTGTTGTTTACATAGATCAAACCCTCCATATCATCAGTTTTCACAGTGACATGTTTTCCAAATATCCTTTCAGTTTCTTTTATGTACCGTACAGATCTCTCTCACCTCAGACTTTCCAGTTCTGCAGGAAGATCGTACTTCATCAGCTTGTTAAATTTCTTGATGTGAGCTTCACGCACAAACTTTAATGTTTTAACTTGATCCATATACCTGTGTATAAGGACAAACGCAAACAGTCATTTCAATACTGATGCCAATTAAAACACACATGCTACCAAAATGATAAACATCTACATTTAATTCAAGTATAATTTTGAAATCTAACGCGATTTCTTACATCAATTCCATTATCAGATTCTGTATTTCTGAAAGTATTCAGAAAGTGTGATGTCTGTATTTTCCAAATCAAACTATTTCAGACAGTGTTTCTATGTTTTATCAGCAGGAATGATCTTTTTTAGATTTGAATTTTAATAATAATAACATTAATCCACATATTTATCTAGGATAGATGCAAGCATTAAAGTATAATACACCTCACCTCTGAGCTTGTAGTAAAGGATGAAGGTTGTGCATGTTAACAACCATAGTTGAAAGACATTAATACGACATTTACCTGTCAATGGTTCCAAACAGCCATTTGGGCTCCTTGTTGAATGGCATCTCCATGCCATGGAATCGTGCCATCTTACTAGCTATTTCGGCTGAGATCTGGGAGTATGACAACTGCTCTGTACGCAAGCGATTGCTCTGTGAAAGAGGGACAGATCTGACTCTCATCATAGAAACAGAAAACTTTTCATGCATTTTGATTATTCACAGAATGTCACATTTTTGAAACCATGCTGTTATCGTCTCTGCTATCATGTGAAAATAATTCTGCAATTAGTATGCATATTGTGTGTTCAGTCTATAGACATGAGTGAGTACTTGACTACAACAAAAGCAGCAATGGTGGCCTACAAACTATTGCAGTATACAGCGTTTTTTCAAAAACCTTAAAAATTTAATAATTCCCTTACATCATACACAGTCCAGTCAGATTAATGTAAGAGAGTCATTGAGGTTCTAGAAGGTAGTCACGAGGTTGTGTAGCCATACAATGTGGGTTTAAGTTTGGTGAGTTTAGTGGCCAGCTGAGTACAGTAAACTCATCCTGGTGCTATTTGAACCACTCACCTACACTGCGAGCTGTATGACATGCCACATTGTCCTGCCGGAAGATGCCATCATGCTAAGGAAAAAGCAATCGGCTTGTAGGTAGGGCTGTGCAATTAATCAGAAATTCAGTTTCGATTTCGATTTTGGCTTCTAACGATTATGAAAAAACACTAATCGAGATAAACGATTATTGCATCATATACCGCCCTCTTTCCAGTTGTACACATTTGTTGTTCTGCAAAGCTCAGCTTCACATAAAAATGACTAAAAGCATGTACTGTAATGTAACTTTTGCAGCACGGGATGTGCATCGTTCATTGATGTACATTCGAATCATTCATGTTTTTAAATGCGTGAAAGAGATCACATACTGTTGTGTGCGCTCAGCCTCAGAGATGAGCAGAACACACACATCTAAAGTCATCTTAATGTGCGCGATTTAATGGTACATGCACATTTGTGTCAAAATGCGGTGTTTAGTGATTATTCTGATTAACCCTCATTTGTGTAATAAACAAGTTGAGAATCAAAAGACATGTGAAAGTGAAACAATTAAGCAGAACAGCACTGCTCTTAAAGTGACAGCGCGCAATATTCCTGCTGCCGACTGTTTTTATCATTATTAATCAAACAACAAAAGGACAAAATCCCTCACTGCTCTTGACTGAAGGACTTTTGTAGCTGTAATAAAATATTTGTTCTTACAGTGAAGATGCTTAAAGCAGTTTGTTTCATAATTTTATTCCATTGTATTTATTTCCCTTTCCTTAATATTTACAGGGAGGAAAATAACTGTGTGTATATACAGTTGAAGTCAGAATTATTAGCTCTCCTGAATTATTAGCGACCCTTTTTCCGCAATTTCTGTTTAATGGAAAGAAGAAAAAACTGATTTCTTTCATCTTTGCTATGATGACAGTACATAATATTTTACTAGACATTTTCAAGATACTAGTATTCAGATTAAAGTGTGATTTTATAACAGTAGTTTCTTCTGCAGACAATCAAAATATATATTGCTTAAGGGGCTAATAATATTGACCTTAAAATAAGTTTCAAAATATTTAAACCTGCTTTTATTCTAGCCAAAATAAAACAAATAAGACTTTCTCCAGAAGAAAAAATATTATAGGAATTACTGTGAAAAATTCTTTGCTCTGTTAAATATCATTTGGTACATATTTAAAAAAAAATATTAAATTAACGAGGGTGAATAATTTTGACTTTAACTGACAATCGTTTTGAATAATCGTGATTACAATTATGAACAAAATAATCATGATTATGATTTTTGCCATAATCGAGCAGCCCTACTTGTAGGGGTAAACATGGTCCGCAAGGACAGAGACATACTTCTGATGATCCATCGTGGCTTCCACAATAATGAGAGCACCCAGGAAATGCCATGAAAACATTCCCCAGACCATTTCCCAAAGTAGGTGTTGGTTACATTAATGTGACTGGACTGTGTACTTGCAGAAATTGGTTGAATATGCAGTGTTAAATCTAAAACATGTAGCATGACTGCATTGTTCAAGTGTAGCTGTGTACAGTTGAACTTTACAACATGCATATAGTATCTTGGATTTTTGACTCACTGGCAAATATTGCTCCAGACGACCCTCTGGGAAAATGCCATAGAGACGCGGGCCCAACTCTCTCTCTGCTAAAATGGCAAACATCACACTTTCCAAAACAAGTGAATCCACTCCCTGTGTGTGTGAACATAGAGAGACTAATGCCTTTGAGCAAACACCCATAGCATGATTAGATAGCCATTAGTTATATAAACACAGGGAATAACAACCACTGGGCAATAAACATCTTGTTCAATATACAGGATCTTATCAGCTTATATTCCCAGCCGGATTTTTGGTCTTCTGACATATAATGATGATTGTCAGCGTGGCCTACCTGTAAAATAGCCCCATAGATACGGAGCAGAACTCTTCGAGGTTCAACCCCCGCAGGCTTAACATCATCTGGTAAACTGCACATGTACAGCAGGTTGCTGAGTCCTCCGCTGCAGATACAACATAGAGCAATTTCTAGTCATGGATTGCAACTGGGAGAGGTTTCATGGTAAAAAAGAAAAATTCAAGTTTACATGTGTAGTGCTTTTCACAATAATTATCATTCTAAAACAGCTTCACATAAAGTGTGCGTCATTACATTACAGTCAAAATCAGAAAAGTTAAAGAGTTGTGTTTAGGGTGGGCAGTATGAATGCAGTTCTTACAAAAGAAATACTATTTACATGTCCTGTTTTTTAATAATACAAAACAATCCCTTTGCTTATCTTGATTAACTTGCATTGAAACTCATTTTTTTTAAGCAACTTAAAAAAATAACATGTATGATTTAAGTATTTATATCAGTTGCTCGTATAAAAACCATTGGATTGGATTGAAAAACTAGAACTAGGTGAAATAAGGAGACTTCCTAAATGTCAAATAACTGAGGCTAAAAAGATAATACAAATTGTTCATCATACATTTTAACCATTATTTTGAGAAGATACTCAATAGTGTAACAGAAGTTTATATACCAATAAATCTTGTCAGGCATATTTAGGACGAGAATGATTTGATAACATTAAAGTAAGGATATAATGGTGCAGCCAAAAAAAAAATACTAATTAATTGTAATTTTAAATCTTTACACTTTGCCTTTAAACCCCTCAGTTTTTAATCATTTAAAATTTGATAAAATATAGTATTGTGACTTGTATATCTTAAGTAGAGCTAAGAACATGTTATTTTATTTTATCTTAATACATCTTCTAAGATGAATGACCACGGAATAATATTTCACCATTTATTTTTTACACAAAAGGTACTTGAAATATACAAGTAGCCACTTTACTCATATATAACATGCTGATATCTTAAATAATTTGTCAGTTTAACGTGATAAAAAAAATCTAAATAGAATTATTGCCATATTTAAAGTGAAATTAAATTCAATAGTAGAATATGATCATGAAATTATGATGCTTCATTAAAAGTATAATCTTTACGGTCCCATTTTACCCATTTATTTATCTACAAATACATTGTGCAGAGCAGAAACCAGGCAATCCCCAGATATAATAGCACAGAACACTAAATAACTATGATAGTTTAAACACCTGACTATTTTGATCTGGAAGTCATGCTCCGTTATAGCTTTCCATGACCCGGACAGAAAGTCACGGCACCAGCTGAACGCCCTCCTCCTGGTATCCGGGTCCACATCTACGTTTCGCCCGTCCTGGTGGGGACTCGCTTCAGAGTCATCATCCCGTTCGTGCCTCTTGGACTGGCCGATCTCGGGTGTCTTTCTTCGGCCACCATCAGCGAGTCTCCGCCAACGAGTCTGTCCGAATCCGCGTCATTCTTCACGCGTATGCCCACATTTCCAGCTCCATCACTCATGCATTTCACAGTCTGGACAGAATTCATAATCTACGCACTAGAAATCCAATATTTTTTTAAAGAAAGGAATGCCGGATAAGTAAACAGGAAATAAATGCATTTGAGGGTAAAAGGAAATAAATGCAGTTTAAATATTTCTCTTACCACATTGTCTTCCTGCAAGGGTTTGCTGATCTGTCTTCCACGTGAGCAAGCAGCCCCGTTTTTGCGCTGAGATCAAATCTCCTAAGTACGGTGAAGGACACCAGGCCTGGATCATTGGTATCGTAGAGAAAGGCAACACCGCACGGCACGCATCATTGACAAACCCCGCATCATTGAAGTCGCACCACAGGTCGCCACACAGAATGTCAACACCACTCCAGGAGCCACGTCTTAAACCTGACCCCACAACAGCGCACATCTGAGTATATATATATCAGCATAATGATATATATGTAAAGTGTCTGCTCATCTTGGCCTTCTGGCAGATTCCTCTTCATGGACACGGTTATAAAGCAGAAGAGCATTTAACGAAGAAATTCGGTTGCCTTTTTATGTCTGTAGTTTTCTGTTACATTAACCGAACATGCACCTGATTGTGAGGCAGCTTCCAAGTAGAGCGTATAATTAATAGTACGATTCCTATCCGATTACTTCACAATTTCTTCTGCTCACCTGCAGTTTCATACATTATTAGCCATGATGTGTTTTAGCCTTTGCTGTTAGTATGTGCCACACATCGTCATAGTCATAATCTCGGCCTCGAATGATAGTTGATGAAGCTGCAGTGATGAGGAAGAGCGTATTGGGAAAACTTTTTTTTTTTACTTTTGTATTATAAAACAACCCTCCCTCACTGTTCGTGTGGAAAACATTGTCGGACTGAAGGAATCTAAGGTAATACCTCTCTTAATCAAGTCCTCGTATTCTAGGAAACATGCGCTTGTCTTTGACGCCGGTGCTGATGTTTCTCAAAGAATGTGCTAAACATTGGGGATGCAGTTTCTAATGTATGATATTCACTGTTTCACATGAACGTCTTTAGTTCTGTTCTGTGGTAGAGCTGTTTTTATATTCTGTACATACTTCTGTATTCTGTACAAGGTCATACTTTCTCGCTCTCTCTCTTTCTCGTTTGCTAATCATTATATATATGCCTTGAAACCCTACCAATAATCTTCCAATCTTTTTTTAAATTCTTGAAAAGTGTGTATCTGATGGGTTTTAAGATGAAGGCACTTGTGTATCACTTTTCAGGTGTTTATTTAAATGCAGAGCATAAATGTATGCACAAATTAAATATTTACAACCATTTGCTACATACTAAAATATTTACAATTAAATACAGTACATTTTTACACTTCTTTCATCACCAGCGTAAATCTCATTTATCTAAGTGCACTAATTCAATAGGCTTGTTGCTTGCTATAAATAATTGCAATATATTTACACATGTGTTAATGCTATCACCCTTTAATCGCTGCTATTTGTGGTGGTTGTGATTGCTAATTGGTGCTGGATCAGCTTTTTGAGCTGAAGCTTCTTGGTTACCGGAGTCACATCTTCTTCTCTTTTGGTTGAATAGAGCTCTTATATCCAGCATGGCCTGTCTGATGTTCTGCCCAAAGCGGAAAGAGTCCTGAGGACAAAAAAGCCAAAGATAGACAGAAGCAGAGTTGGATTTGGATAGTAATAGTATTAAATCATCATTTATAAAATGGACAGGTCCAGTTGATTCTGATTGGCTGAGCCTCGTTCAAAGCATAAATTCTCCATCACTGCATCTGTGTTGCTACAGTTTCATGCATTATGTATTTCTGCCAAAATTAACTTTAGTTTTTATTTAATGAACTGGAGGTGACCTCTGCTGGCTTTAATCAAAGACCATAATTCTGCTGGAAGAAAATAGTCCTCTGACAGAAACAGCCGGTTCTAAGTTTAACATGGCCTCAGAAATAACGTAGGCCTAATGTAGACAACATTAGGCCTACGTTTATTTCTGAGGCCATGTTAAACTTAGGAACCGGCTGTTTCTGTCAGAGACTATTTTCTTCCAGCAGAATTATGGTCTTTGATTAATGAAAAAAAACTGCTTAAACCAGCCAAGGCTGGTTGGCTGGTTTTAGTTAGTCGACCAGCCTGGTTTTAGAGGGGTTTTGGCCATTTAACAGGCTGGGTTTCCAGCCATTTCCAGCCTGGTCTTTGCTGGTCACGCTGGGTGATGACCAGCTTGACCAGCCTAGCCAAAACCAGCAATATCCAGCTTAAACCAGGCTGGCCAGGCTGTTATTAGCTGGATTTAGCTGGTCATTTTCCAGCCTAACCAGCAAAGACCAGGCTGGAAATAGCTGGAAACCAGCCTGGAAATGGCCAAAACCCTTCTAAAAACAGGCTGGCCAACCAGCCTAGGCTGGTTTAAGCTGGATTTTTCAACAGGGTTACTTTAACACAATTAACAACACATACACATACATTTGCTTTTAATAAATGTATTTTAACTGTTTTGTATAAAAACAATAAACCACGTGAAGTCAGGTTTACAATGAATTTGGAACAGTAAACCACGGGTGAAATATCCCTTTAATCACAAACATTCTTACAAGCCGTCATTTCTTGGGGACGAAATTGAATTTTAATCAATCGTTAACAATCCCATCCAAATCGAATCAAATGCTCAACATAAGCAACATGTCTTTCAAAATGCCCTAAAAGAATAGCGTATGTCCTAAATATAATGACACGAGAAACTATTAAATGAACCACTGTCTAAGTTAATGGACGATAAAGTGGAGTCTATCCTGCTCTTTAAATGTGGCAAAACTTAACCTTTATATAGTGTTGGTGTGGATGCTAATCCATTTTCTGATTTATCTTCATAGTTATCATTCTGTGTTATTCTGACAATAAAAACACTACTAGCCAATCAAAATCCATTTTATTTTAAAAGCGCGCGCTCCCATAAACACACTGCCACGCGCATTACCGAATCGCGCGCTTTTATACAAACAGAACTTCCTTAATCCCAGTTAGTATGGACGCTTATATATAGTTACTGATGTTATTGTTCTTGTATGAACAAGTCCTTAAGAAGATATAAATACTTGAATAGTATCTGATCAGGATCATCTGTGTACAATGTTATAATCGAAATCCTCTTACCGTCTCAGGACTGGAGAACTTGCTGGAAATGTGGAATGTAATGAGATTCTCGCCGACAATGATGTAAGAAAACACCATAACCGTCATCTGCAACCTGTTTAAAAGAGTAGTACAGTCCTTTACTATACATGTTGCTGTAAATAATGACACATTGTATACTGTAGAGGGCTGCAGAGAGACTCACAGGTCCAAAGCCTCCTCCAGCTGACACATATTTGGGGAACTTCTGAGTGGTCAATGAGATTGAGCTGCTGTTGGGGAGTTTGACTGGTGGAGAGACGCCAGGGCTCTGACAAAACCTATGAAAAGAAGGTGTCCTTGGGTTTTTAAAAGGTATGTTAAAACTGATATGTCATTGTAGGCAGTTGTGTAGTCCTTGCTATACGCACGTATACTCAGTATGCCTACTTTTTTCCACGAGCTGTTTGGGTATTACGACTTCTGAGGATCATACTCTCTGTATACTCACTTGTTTTGGTGATTAGACTTCCCTAATTTTTGTACATTGAGTATTTCAGTTTTCGAAGATCCACAAACAAATTAGCTGAATGATGTCTTGCCTGAAACGTTTCAAGTAAAATTGTAAAACAGCAAATGGGCGGTGCGCTTTAGCACTCCTATATTTCCATTCAGCCCCCACCTAACACTTGCGATTACCTGTACACTAACTAAATGACCACCTCAATCCCCCTTAAATTTGATATAAAAATGGCGCCAGAATCCATATATATATATATATGTATATATGTATGTATGTATATATATATATATATATATATATAATAATATATAATATAATATATATATATATATATATGTATAAATATATATATATATATATATAGATATATATAATATATATATATATAATCTAAGATATATAAATCAATGAATCAAAGATACATTGACTTTCGTCGTTTCTTTGGCCTACTTTTAAATTTGGATTGGGTGGATAATAGTACACCTATTTTTTTTAGGACTACACCACTGATTGTAGGGCCTGCATGATATTGGAAAAATCTGACATTGCCATATTTTGTTTGCTGCAATATGAATATATAGTTTTGACCAGATGATTTGAATAGCTCTATTTGGAGAGATTTCATTAATTTAGATATTCAAGTCATTTTCTGTGCAGTACATCTGCATAAATTATAATAAATTACAAGCTTTATTTGCAATTACAATCTAATATGACAGAGAAAGAATAAAAGTGAAATAAATAGTGCTTTATGGCTTTCTGGTGAGTGTAACAGTATTCAAATACAGAAATTGAACAAGCAACTGTAAAATAACATGGTCATCATTGTATAAATGATTAAAATATATATTATTTATTAATATCTTTATTTTTTAATCTTTGACAAATAATTTAATCTGACTATGTGACTATTGCTGATACTCACATTGTGATATCAATGCTCAAACAATATATTGTTCAGCCCAATGTCATTCTATAACAGACTGGCACACACCTGTTTGAGGAAGGGCGAGTCTATGCCCATGACTTTGGACACAATGTAGAGGCAGAAGAGATGGCGGTCGATCCCAGCTCCTGTCATGGCCAGACGGTACATGTTCTGATGCTTCTCTGCTGCTTCTTTGAAGAGCGCTAACCTGTGCTCATTCTGGCAAAGGTAAAAGAGGACAATTTCATTCACAAAATGTTCATTTATAAGTTTATACGACTGGTTAAGTGCTGATTAAAAAAAAATAAATAAATAAAAGACATCAGTGTGCGCACATCTAAGAAAATCCTGAAGGCGGGTGCTTGATCAAGGCAAACAAAATTGAATCAGCACACTGCCACTTTGGCTCTCAAAAGAAAATTGAATTGGACCACATTTTGACCTACAAGGTCTTCATCAGGTTTGATTCTCTTTAATGTCCCACTGGATGTTTCAACAGTGGTCTTAATACTTCTCGAATATCGAAATGTTTTTATAAAAAAATTTAAATGTACAAATTAATGTCAATTAGCCACTTAATCAAAATGTTACTAATTGCTGTGATTGCTTTGAAAATACACCAGTATTTAAAGTGTACGACAACAGAAATCGCCTCTATTAAATAGAAAGTTTGCTGGTGTTGACGCTAATACTGTTATCGTTATAGCCGTCGTTCTACTGTGTGACTCCAGGATTGTGTCGTTCTCTCACCGTGGTTTTTTCAATCCTCCATTGCTCTTACAAATGCTGTAGACTCGCAAGTGCACGAGCGCACAGTTTCCGTCCGGCCCTCGCGAAACATTCGGGTCATGGAGGATTCGTAAGTCAGACAAAACTCACCCTTGTCCTGCACCAGAAAAACAAAGTTCATGGAAACAGTTTGTTCAAAATATACAGACACACATTTGCAGAGCAATATATGCATGTACAGTTGAAGTCAGAATTATTACCCCACCTGTGTAAATTGATTGATTAAGGAAATAAGATTTTTTCAACACATTTCTAAACATAATAGTTTTAATATTTCATTTATAACTGATATTCAGCTTAAAGTGCAATTTAAGTGTGTTACTAGGTTAACAAGGCAAGACAATCCAAAAAAAAAAAAAAAAACATTGCTTAAGGGGCTAATAATATTGACTTTAAAAAAGTAAAAAAATAATAATAAAAACTGCTTTTATTCTAGCCGAAATAAAACAAATAAGACTTTCTCCAGAATAAAAAAATATTATAGGAAATACTGTAAAAATTCCCTGCTCTGTTAAACAATATTTGGTAAATATTTGAAAAATAAAGAAAAAAAAATCCATGATGGCTAATAACTTTGACTTCAACTGTACGCGTGACTTGACTTATACCCTATATTGAGCTAGTTGCAGTGCCAGCTGGATAAAAGCATCCGGACTTGTTCTGCATTTCTTTATCAGGCCCTTCCCAAACTCATTAAACAAGCAGCCGTGGAAATCCACATCATCAGCGATTCCCTTTGCAATCATATAGGAGCCTTCGATAATCTCCTGGCACTGGGAGAGACATAATACACTATAATCAGATATCAACATACCAATAAAACGCCTTTAGTCTTAGTTTAAATCTTCCAATTTTGAAATGTAATTCACACCGCTTTTGGGATGTCCCACTGTAGCCTGGTAGGCGGTACAAGGGTTTTGTTGACGTCTCCTTTGCAATGTCCCTCTGCTGTATATCCCAGGTGGAAACAATCTGTGGCTAAAATGTACTAAAGAGAAAGTTGAAATGGATGTTGATACTTGCCAATGGATATTGATACTGGCCAAAATTGTCAGAACTATCTTTGAATAATCGTTTACCTCCCACATGTGTCCAATGATAGGAGAGTCAGCCCATGAATGCTCAGTGTTGACACCCATTTTGCCATTCTTGTACACAATCAAATTGAAGGATTTATCAAACCACCTGGAGTGAAATATACGAGAAGTTGATTCAGTAAATGTACATTTCTTTGTGCTTATGTGGTTTAAATGTGATGGTCACCACCAAGAGTTAAATGTTATTAAGATAATTAAATTATTAATGATAATGAAAATGATCATTAGTATCATTAAATTAAGCTTAGATAAAGTCATTAAAAATAATAAAAATCTAAAAATATACCTAAATTATTTGATATTCTGAAATATTAAAATAGTAATACATATTATATTAAATAATATGACTATTGCTTAAAACCAAAGCTACTTAAGTTTAAATTAAATAAAAGATAATTTATATAGAAAAACCTAAGTAAAAATGAGCTTTTTAATAAAGTAATAAAATTACTCAAATGGACTAACTGGAAATATAAAAAATGATAAAATATAATGGGTTTTTTACATAAAATCATTAAAATAATAATAAAATATAAATATATACCTAAATTATTAGATTTTCTGAAATATTAAAACAGTAATGAACGTTTTATTGATATAAGCTGACAAAATAATACTGAAATAAATTGCTCTTTGATAAAGTACTTTATCCACTTGTTAAGTGGTGACGTGTTGGTAATGTATGTAATACTATTTCCTGGTCCAAGCCGCCACTCATTTGAATTGACAAAACATACGTTTATGATCACTTTTAGTCATATCACACATTAAAGTAAATTTTATTTAAAGTCATAGTGTACACAACAATCTCTGGGCTTGCTGCTTCACAAATACCAAAATTTGAACAATTTATAAAAAAATGAATCACTTTCTGCCCATCTGATATTTGGCATGGACATATATATTGTAATCGTCATTTTCGAAAGTATTACATCGCATTGTAAAGGTTTATTATTACCATTTCCTGAGCCTCCCCATACAGTTTGATAGAGTGCTTGGACCCGGAAGCCACTTCGTGTGACGTCACAGTTAAGAAGCGGATAGGGTTGGGCGATGTCGACCAATTTGGCATCGTACGATGTCGAATGTAAAACATTGTGATGGACAATGACATCGTTGTCGTTGGCGGTGGTGAATTAATTATTTATGAATAATTAATTAATTCATACTAAATTAATTATTTGTAGCCTACCATTCCAACTACGCATGGTCTTATCCATAACTAAATCAAAAATAAATAAAGATAAGTTACACACAAAGTTACCACCTGCCAATAACTTTTTTTCCGCGGGACTCTGGCATGAATAGGCAGAGTGATCGTTATCTGTGTCATTATAATGGCCCTCGACAAGCTTGGTTGGTAAAAATGGTGCACAACCAACAGCAACCAACCAACAGTATCTGAGGTTTTCGCTAAAATTACTAAGTACAAGCTTGAAGCAGTGTAGCGACGCTGTGACAACTTACCTGATAGATTCAAAAGACAGAAGAGTCATTAGATAGAGACCAGATTTATTAAATATCACATTTAACAACTATAGTGAGACGCGATCCAGCGGTACATCCTTAATAAATTGCCCTACGTGCACTGCTCTCTGGGCTGACTGCTGGAGCCCAGACACTGTAGCGCATGACAGAGTGTGTGCATGTGGCCACGTGATGTGCGTTTACAGTTGTATAGAGGGAGATCTTTTCAGAAATGCTAGATGAAACACCAGTGTGAACGTGGATGATTTTCGCTAAAGACGTATTAGTGTAAACGGGGCCGTGTGTGTTTTTTCACAAGCGGGTTGCTGCTGCAACGGGGGCGGGGTGGAGGATTGCGATGCCGGCTCAACACCATGATGGCTATCGGCCATCGGCAATGGACGATAGCATCATCTATCGACCCAACTCTAGTACTAAAATAACATACTAAATGGAAATTAAATTTAAATGGAAATATAAAAACATGATAAACGATTATGGCACAAGTACTTAACAAATTTACTAAAATAAAGCTGTAAAAATAATACATAAAACATACCTAAGTTATATGACATTAAAACTATTTTAGGAGTAGTAAATATTATATAAAATTGCGTATATTAAAATAAAAATCAAACAATAAATGGATAATATTAGTAATGATAAACAGTATAAGCAGTATCTATGGAAAATCATCTTTGAAATAATTTCTTTAATCGTCGTACAGTCTGAAACATATCACATTCCAATGGCTTTTCCGGCCTTTGAAATGTTTTGGTAGCCTTCTCCTATCCTGTGCCTTTCTACAACTTTATCCAGAAGATCTTTTGAAAGCAGGGTGTAGTGTGCATAAAGCTATCGATTTTCTCAGGGTATGATGATTTTCTATAGGCACTGTACATAATACTGATTGAACTGTGCCAACCTGTCATAGCACTTTCCATGCAGTAGAGATTTGGCGTAGAGGTCTAAGGACCGTATATTCTCCGGATCGTATCCATGCGCTTCATCATCCAGGGTCAGAAAAAAGGCAGCCGTTTCAATGGCCTCCAGTGCTGCATGGTTGACACCCTCCCTAAAATACTTCAAACGAGCCCTGGCCCAAGGAACTCTGGATGTGTGTTAAAGAGGAAGATTACATTCATCAATTATTACTCATTCTCATTTGGTTTTAAACTTGTGGGACTTTTTTTTTCCTGCGGTTCTTATCACTGCGGTTACAAATGATTAGGTAGCCTCTAGAGCAGGGGTGGGCAAACTCGGTCCTGGAGGGCCGGTGTCCTGCACAGTTTAGCTCCAACTCTAATCAAACGCACCTGCTTATAGATTTCTAGTGATCTTGAAGACACTGATTAGCATGTTCAGGTGTGTTTGATTAGTGTTGGAGCTAAACTTTGCAGGACACTGGCCCTCCAGGACCGAGTTTTCCCACCCCTGCTCCAGAGCTACAATTCAGGTAACGTGCAGTAAATAGTCAACCAATACAAATAGACTTATCCAGTCATCTGACCAATCAGAACAGAGTAGGCTCTCTGTAAGGTGGGGATTAGAGAGACTTGAGTCTTGAACAAACCATTTCAGACATTAGCTATGTTTACATCCAAAGATGCGAATTAGACTTATGCTCAAACTGGAAATTTGCATAAAACATTTGTGAATAAAGCACCATTTCCATTGGTCAATGGTAACAAAATCATCACTTCCATTCTGATTAACTTGTGCCAAATATCAAAAAAAAAAACACTAAAAAAATTACAACAAGCAGTGCTTCCCACACATAGACTTTACTTGGGCAGGCCGCCCAGGTATATTAACGGCTGCCCAAGTATTTAGTGATAATTTTTTTTTACTATTATTATCATCACCCTTTTACACTGTTTTTGTATCCGCCCAATATAAACAAACATCCGTGACTGATTAAGGAGTGGAAAATCTTCTCTCCTTTACCGGTTTCATACTGATCATTCTGTGTACGCGAGAACTGTCAACCCCTCCACAGACAGTCTCACATGCTCTGCGTCTGGTTGGGTTTTCTAAATCTACTAAAATGTCTGGGATTTGGTTTTGCTTTCATTTCTTAGCTGTCAATAATTTTATGTGTTTTATGCGTATAATTTTATAGTTAACTATTTATGTGCTGGTGGTAAAAGGTGTGTTTCAATCCGGCTACCACTGCAAGTATATGTCAAACCTATGGAAAGCACTGACAAGTCATGACAACAAATGTTTTTATGTTACTTTAACTTATCTTAATATGTTAATCAGGTTTCAATTATTTTTTTTTAAGTTATAAAAAGATTAACTTAATATTTTTAGTCCATTTGATTGATGTATGTTGAGATGTATAAAAAATTGAAGGCCACTATATATATATAAAATATAAAATAGTGTATATTAGGAGGAAAGTTTATATTAGGGGGGAAACAGAGTTTTTGACCTTGGATGTAAACATTGTAGGAGATCTCAAAACACAATCGATACACTGCAAATCTGAAAACATCCTTAAAGCCTCTTGGACCACATGCACTGTAAAAAAAATGCTGGGTTCCACACAATACCTTTATGTTGGCCAAACACAAATTGGTTAAGTTAACTTAATTGTTTTTAAAAAATTCAAGTAGATTGAACATAAAACAATGAAGTTGTCCTCCAAATAAATCAAGAATTGTGTTGATTCAGCAAATTGTTTGTTGGAACAAGCAGCAAAAATCATTATTTGAGTGCACACGACTGCAGGTATATATAATCTTCACCTGTTTCCAGCAGTCAGTGAAGGCAGCTTGAGCTCTCCAGGTTGAGGTTCAGACTTGTCATCCAGGATTCTTTGAAACTGGAGCTCCAGCTCTGAGGGCAAAAGGTGGCGACCGCCGTAGTACAGCCAGACCTTAAAGAAACGGCCTCGATGGTACACAACCAAGTGCTTTCTGTCCTTCAGATGCTGCACAAAATCTGAGCATAAACAAAGCAGTGTAAGAAAACCATCATGGTTTGGACTAACAATTTTGTAAGGGATATTGACCCAAAAATTGAATACAGTCATCATTTACTCACTCTTAACTTTATCCAAACCTGTCTGAGCCTTGTCGAACACAAAAGAAGATATTTCGAAAAATGTTGGAGACACTTTGATGTTGATGGCAAGTTTGCAACATTCTTCAAAATATCTTCTTTTGTGTTAAATAGAAAAAAGAAACTCAAAGAACCACTTGAGGCATAGTAAATGGTGAGTAAATGGGAAATTTTGGCGTGAATTGTCTTTTTAATCTACATAAACTGTCATAAAATTACCAGTCTCAATGCCAGGGATACGAGTGGTGTTGAACATCCTCTCGTACTGAAAAGAGCACATCGGGACAATCCCAAGAGCTCTCAGCTGGGGAGAGAGAATGAATAACAGTTAAAATAGAAACTTCATATATATTTTTGCATGCTATTTGAGTGTTGGGTGGAAAAGCTGTCTCTGTACCGGGGTAAGCTCTCCTCGCTCCAGCTTACGGCGAAACTGCAGCATAGCATGAACTACATTTCCTGCGCGTGCAGCCTGTCGATATGTGGGGATTACATACAGCAGATCCTGGCAGATGGAAAACAAGAGTTTTAGACAGTGTTTTTTACATAAGGCTATGCATAAACAAGCTCCTTAAAAGTTTACAATGTGTTTTTCTATGGTTATTCAGCAGGTGTTGC
This sequence comes from Danio aesculapii, assembly GCF_903798145.1. Classification (NCBI taxonomy): domain Eukaryota; kingdom Metazoa; phylum Chordata; class Actinopteri; order Cypriniformes; family Danionidae; genus Danio; species Danio aesculapii. Next base: position 34,810,329 of record NC_079452.1, on the reverse strand, counting down.
CGTTGGGCTGTTATTTATAATTTAGACTTAAAGTCAGCATGAAACAAAAGTTGTGGTAGTCTTTTTTTTAATTGCAATTGTAAATTCATGTGTGATTTGATTTCATATTCACCATAGTGTAGAAGTTGCTGTTGACCATGATGGGGTCTCGTCCTCTGAGGTAGATATACTCCTCCCACCAGTCACTCACCTGTTTACACACACCTTCGTTTAGTCTGCCAGCATGTTTTAGAGGCTTTTACATTGGTATAAAGTACTCTATGTAGAAGCTCATATACATAGTTTCTTACATAATTCGTGGCCCACCAGGATTTGAGCTTTAGGTGTTTTTGTAATTTGGGTGCAGGATCCTTTTTGAAGTCATTAGCAACCGTCTCCATCTGTTTATACTGCTCATCATCCAGAAGAGGTCGAACTGATTCTAGATACTAAAATAATGAAAAGAAATCATTTGAAGGAAGACGGCCAAAGCATTTTAGTTGTACAATGATCATTTTAATCAAACACATGTCGATTAGCATTATTCTAACATGAATTAGTATGTTGTTAGAATGTTTCCAGCATGAATTAGCATGTTGCTAGCATGATTCCAACATGATCTAGCATGTTTCTAACATAAATTAGCATGTTGTTAGCATGTTTCTTGCATGAATTAGCATTATTCTAACATGAATTAGTAGGTTGTTAGAATGTTTCCAGCATGAATTAGCATGTCGTTAGCATGTTTCCAGCATGAATTAGCATGTCGTTAGCATGATTCCAACATGAATGAGCATGTTGCTAGCATGTTTCCAGCATGAATTAGCATGTTGTTATTTGTGTCAGGAGTTTCCTAAATGAGACGGTGAAAGTAAACATTACCATGAAAATCTTTATAAAGGCATAAACACATTAAGGGTGTTTATTTTTTTAAATTGAATATTAAAATTTGTTTTATTTGTATTGTGCAGCATATATTTATATATATATATATATATATATATATATATATATATATATATATATATATATATATATATATATATATATATATATATACCGTATTTTCCGCACTATAAGGCGCACCTAAAAGCCTTAAATTTTGTTATAAAACGGCCGTGCGCCTAATAATCCGGTGCGCTTTATGTGTGCACAGAGTTCAAAAATCTGTAAAAATGTTGTTGTGTGATTTCGGAAAGCGCTCCGCTTGATTGGCTGTCGGAGCATTTCCCGCCGACACAGAGACGTAAAACGTACACTCCGTACGCAGCAGCAATAAACCAATCAAAACAGGGCGTTTAAAGTGAAGTTGCGAGCTGCGTGGGAGCAATGGATGACAGACGGCGAACACACTTTTACTAAGACTGGTAGGCAGCGCCGGGCGAGTTACGCCACCATATGTGAATGGATTGTGGATGCCTGGGCTAAGGTGTCTGCTTTAACTGTTGTCCGAGCTTTCGCAAAAGCCGGCATCATTGCTGAACAGCTACCCGGCAATGAGACTGACTCAGACAATGATGAGAGAGAACCCGGCGTGTTTGATGACGAAACTGCCCAGCTGTTCAATTCAGACACAGAATATGAAGACTTTGATGGATTTGTGGGAGAAGACTGATTAAAAAAATAATGTGAGTGTATTGTTAAATAGTACAATAAAGTTCAACTAAACTGTTTTGCTTCCATTACCTTTTTTTTTTTTTGCAGACAGTGTATTTTAGCGTGCGCCTTATAATACGGTGCGCCTTATGTATGGGTTAAGTACAGAAATAGACCCCGTAATTGAGACTGCGTCTTATAATCCGGTGCGCCTTATAGTGCGGAAAATACGGTATATATATATATAAAAGGGGAAAAACAATAATCATTGTATGAATGTTGCAGCCGAGGGAGAGGATTAAGGCACGCAGAGAGGCACGTAGAAACGGTGGGCGGGGAGGACTAGCCTTAAAGGAGCAGTACACCAAAACCGCCACCCAGTGAAAAAATGTATAAATAGGAATTTAATAAAAGGTATAATAAAAAATCTGATGGGTGTTTTGAGCTGAAACTTTACAAAAGCATTCTGGAGACGCAAAACACTTATACTAAATCTGAAAAAAAGGGCTAACCTAGGTGCCCTTTAATCCTTAATATCATGATATTTATAAAGTCTCATGACAGCCGATGATGTTTTACCCTTCTGATTGTGTCGTCAATACTCGGTACAGGCAGATGTGGCAGAGATCCCTGAAAGCTGTAAAGGAGCGGCCGACGTCCAGACAGCAGCTTTACAAGGCTCTAAAAACGAGAGAGTTATTCATGAATCGAACTTTGTGAACTGCACTCACTGGATTTGGATTATTATATTTATTGATTGACACACCAGCCAGACTTTAGTAGAGTAACTCATTTTGCCGTGTGACTCAAAGATCCAGGCATGATAGGACAGGAGAGCTTTGAGGATCCATCGCAGCAGGAATATGACGGATAACCACAGACCTGTGGCAAACAGGATGGCACTCAACACCGTCTGAGTCTGAACGGTCATAAAATCACTATACATGGGGGAAAAAGAGACATTTTAGAACATTGCTTTAGAATATCGTCACCTTGGAATTATAAGGTTCTATCTGCGTTCTGAATGATTCTGAGATATTGAGCTTCAAAGTTTTTGGATTCCATAGAAAACAGTATGTGTGTAACATTTGTTTTTTTAAATAAAAAGTCTTAAAATGTAAACAACTTATTAAAAAACATCCCATAATGTAAATATGTCATTTAATGAGAATATGTCAATAACTCCTCCAAAAAGTAAATAAATGTAAATAAAATGTAAATAAATTTTGACAAAAATGTCAGATAGAACCTTATAATTCTAAGGTGACGATATGTCAATAATAATAAATCATTTGAATTAATAACACTAAAAGATATAAAAAACAATGTATAATATATGTAAAAACTGCTATTTAAATATGAATAGTAGAGTACAGTAAAAAATTGTATTATACAGATAATAATACATAAGCATACAGCAAATTCATAAAAAGGAAAAAGTTCCTGACAGAGTAAATAGCACAAGATGTTCCTATGTGTAACATGCTTCATCTGATAGAGCACAAATTAAACAGACTGGGTCTGTAAATAGAAACCAAGTGTGTTATAATTATGCTTTATAGCACATAGATGTTGACCAATCACTACCAAAAACCGGATATATCAGTTTTATTTATATTTTTGATCAAACTAATCAGACAACATTCTGTGGGCCAAGACTTGTTTGATCTGATATATACAATCTGATATTTATTGCCTAAATATTTTCTTTAATATCCAAATTTTAATTTGATACATAATCATAATTTTATTTTTTTTAAATGTGGTAATTATGCATGTTGCCAGCTTAGATTTATGCATCTGTGTTTATCTTATCATCATGCTACTATAAATCTGCTGTTAAGTTACCTCACTGGTAGAGATGTCTTGATCTTATCAATCGTGCCCATGGAGGGGTCGATCCTGGCATACATGGTGCTCATTATTGCAATGACTACAATTAACCAGCTGGAGGGACTGGCAGGGTAAACACCCGTCAGAACACTGTTCTGCTCAAAACAAGCAAAAGATGACATTCATTAGATACAGTTTAAATCAGAATTATTAAACCCCCTTTAATTTACTTATTTATTTTAAAATATTTCCCAAATGATGTTTAACAGAGCAAGGAAATTTTCACAGTATGTTAGATAATATGTTTTCTTCTGGATAAAGTCTTACTTGTTTTATTTCGGCTAGAATAAAAACAAATTTAAATTTTTTAAAGAACATTTTAAGGTCAAAATTATTAGCCCCTTTCAGCTATTTGTTTTCGATAGTCTACAGAACAAACCATTGTTATACAATAACTTAATAACCTAATTACCCTATCCTGCCTAGTTAACCTAATGGACCTAGTTAGGCCTTTGTCCCTTTAAGCTGTATAGAAGTGTCATGAAAAATATCTAGTCAAATATTATTTACTGTCATCATGGCAAAGATAAAATAAATCAGTTATTAGGGATGAGTTATTAAAACTATTATGTCTAGAAATGTGTTGAGAAAATCTCTCCATTGAACAGAAATTGGGAAAAAAAATAAATAACAGCTAATAATTCAGGGACTTTAATAATTCTGACTTCAACTGTAGATAGACATACGGATAGATGGATAGATAGACATTAAACCTTGAAGCGGATGGCACGTTTTTTCCATGACGTCACTCCAGATATGTAGATGTGTTTGAGAACTTCTCGACTCAACTGTAGGTCGATGCCATCAGGAGTGACGGTGAACTGAAATGCCACCGCCTGATGAGCTTCTGCCATTATACAGGCTTAAAGCACAGCCTGAGGAATAAGACATACCATAATACAATGTGTTTCACTGAGTTTGAGCTGTGTTTGCACACCGTTTGATTTGGATAGCTGCTATGGTGGCAACAGTGGAAAGATCTGGGCTAGTAAGTGAAAGGTTATGTTAGGGGTGACCGAT
>NC_079452.1:34763341-34800841 GCF_903798145.1 Danio aesculapii | reverse complement strand
TCAATTTAATCAACACAGGTTATTCAGCTGGTCAATTACTTAAAATACTTTTTGCCTATGACCACTTTGAAATGTTAAGAGTAGATAATTACATAATTAACACATATATTAATGTATATTGTGTTGTACTTAATAGTCATGTGGTCAAACATTCATACCTTAATCAGAGGAGCTGTTGATACCCATTGATTGGTAAAAGGGTTGTAGCGAAAAGAAGCCATCTTGAACTGGTATCCCTTCTTTACTTGGTGTCTATAACCCCCTATTAGATATAGGTAATTATAGAGAACTGCTGTAGTGAAGCACCACTTATCTGCACAAAAAGGCAGATCTGTGCGAGAACTCCATTTCCCATCATCCCTGTCTTCCTCCAGCCAGAAAAGCATTCTAGCAGCCTCTGTTTCCAGGTCATTCCCTGAGGTCAAGTTCTCCTTCCTCAAGCAGCACAAGTGTGGAGTTCCCTTGGACCTTAATCTCACAATTTCTGCTTTGAGGTGTGGATCCAAGCCCTCGCTCAGGTGTGGACGCTCCAGTAGATACTTGCTCAGGTAGGTTAGCACAGTCTCTAGGATCTCCTTACTGCTGAGTTCATCAGCCAGCTCTATATAGCCCATATAAGTCTGATCTGTTAATGCTTGAGAGAGGGCAGTAAGTAGACGATTGGTGAACCCAGAAGCCAGAAAGTAGGTGCTCACCCGTAGGTGTTCCCCAAGGAGGCTGTCAGGAACACAAAACCTCTGTAGGAAGCAGAACTGTAGAAAGTTGTGGAAGACTGGAGCAGGAACATGTTCAAGGTGCACCAGCTGTTCAGATGTCTCTCTCATGGAGGAGTTGGAGAGAGCCTTGAAGTATTCGCTGGAGTCTGCAAGCTTCTCTAGATCCACCTGGAAGTAAGTGCCAATAAGCATCAATAACATCATTGCTGTATCTGAAATTGACCCCCCCCCCCATACCCTCATTCACAATTCCTTACTTTAGTCAACTAATACAGTTGAAGTCAGAATTATTCGCCCCCTTTGAATTTTTTTCTTTTTTAAATATTTCTCAAATGATGTTTAACAGAGCAAGGACATTTTCACAGTGTGTCTGATAATATTTTTTCTTCTGGAGAAAGTCTTATTTGTTTTATTTCGGCTAGAATAAAAGCAGTTTTGAATTTTTAATGAATCATTTTCAAGGTCAAAATATTAGCCCCTTTAAGCTAATTTTTTTTTGCTGATAGTCTACAGAGCAAACCATCATTATACAATAACTTGCCTAATTACCCCAACCTGCCTAGTTAAGCTAATTAACCTAGTTAAGCCTTTAAATGTCACTTTAAGCTGTATAGAAGTGTCTTGAAAATATCTAGTCAAATATTATTTACTGTCATCATGGCAAAGATAAAATAGATCAGTGATTAAAAATGAGTTATTAAAACTATTATGTTTAGAAATGTGTTGAAAACATCTGCTCTCTGTTAAACAGAAATTGGGGAAAAAATAAACAGGGGGGCTAATAATTCTGACTTCAACTGTATATTTCACTTGGAGTGAATGAAAACTATTGAGTGCACTCAGTGGAGTTCAGCTGTTTTGTTTGTGCTTTTGCTTTTAGATAAATCTCTTTATCAAAGATTAGAATTTAAACTTCTTGGTCAGACCCTGTGATAATTTTAACACTTACAGAGTTGTCTATTAGTAATGAAACAAAGAATGTTGATTACTGTTATGGATTCAATGTTACTTTAATTATTAATATTATTTTATAATTTAAAAATGTATAAATTATGAATAATTTATATAGAAAACTACACTAAGAGGATTCGGATGTAGAAGCCAACTTGTGGTCAGACGCGGAAACTCATTTGGTGCACAAACTCTTATACTGATGATACACTCAGGAACTTTTTAAGCAGTGTTGCCAGGTGTAAGGTCCAGCCAGTTAGTCCAACGACGGTGTCTATTGGTGGATGAAGGTTCACTGCCTATTCGGTCTTTCTAGTGCACAATGTTGATTTACTTTAAATTTAACACATATTTGACTCCAATTTTAATATGAGGTGATTTAGAATATAGTTATCCTCGTTTAGTCTGACTCCAATTACAAAACATTGATTAGATTATTTAGTTTCTTTTAATATTACTTTAGATTATGATTGAATATTCTCTTCGATTTGTTATTGTATATTATTCTCATTCATTTGGATTCCTATAACATCCTGAGTCTTGTACCTGGCGAGTATACAATCTCTTAAACACAAGCATGTCAGTCTTGGTCACTAAACAGAGGCGATAAACCACTTTACTAAAAAGGCAGAACCCTACTTAGATTAGAATATTTTTTGTGTGGTCCCCATAGATCTGCTATCTACTAAATCAAAAGTTTAGAGATGAAGGCCTATCCCCTTAGATAGGCCTTTTACAGTCTAAGTATACTTGAATTAATGCCAATGTGTTAGTTGGAGCTCTAAGAACATCGTATAGCATGCCACGCTGCTCCGTCTATCATGTCTTAGTCTGTTACTGACCTGTACAGGGGCTTGTGGTGTTATGGACTTAACGTAATCTACCAGAGATAATAACATGAACTCTGTTTGAATAATTCAAAACAACAATTTATTAGTCAGGTAAATGGGTCTTATGCCAATTAATTCAGTCAATTCATAAAAAATCAATACAAGATATCAAATTCTCAAAGATAGATCCAAGATCAAAAGATGCATACATGCCTTCAAAATATGCATAGTATGGAGCATGAAGCTCCACACTACGGGCTAATCTGGTTACAGAATCGCGCCGAACATTTTGAAACTGTCCCTTAAGTAGTCAAACCAAGAATCTCCTCAAGAGGGGTGTGTGTCATTTGCATGTTAGATCTGAAGAGTGTCTGCCTATAGGGAACAAATGGTAATTTGAATAAAGGCCCCCAAGGTAAAGGCACACCCTTAGCAGTGATTTGTTTTTTCCCTCTCCGCTGTCACCATAAGCTTGCATGGTTCGGGATCTGTAGAGCTGCCCATCATTGGATTTGCTCTTCAGTGTTTGGACTCTCAGTAGTGATTATTAAACCACACTGAACTGAACTAAACTGAACTGAACTTAAACACTACAAACTGAACTACACTGTTCCTATTTACTATGACCTTTTATGTGAAAATGCTTTGACACAATCAACATTGTAAAAGCGCTATACAAATAAAGGTGAATTGAATTATCATGGTGCATTGTGAGATTAAGTGCACTTCAGAACTATGGTTTTACCACTACAAAGGGCTGCTCCCTCTATTTAATGGTATAGGGTGATTTTTAGATACAGATCATGTTTTTGTGGCCCAGTATTGTTGTGCAGGCCATGGTTGGTGTGCATTCCTGTGTAAATACTCACATGGAAAATATGTGTGCTGGTTTGCACCATCACCATCGGTCCATCGTTCTGATGCCGATACGTCCTGTAGTCTTGATTTGTTCTCCAGACTTCTGACTGTAGGATATCAGACCTCTCCTCCACAACATCAGATTCTGCTTGCCCAAACTGAACCCGGTTTAAACTGCTTCTGGTGTACAGGCACCTCTGTATCTGCTCTAAACTTCTTTTTATCCATGTGCAAAAATACATTAAAACCACAGCAATAACCTGCTTTATACTAGCCATGTTCAATAGTTAGATTAGTTTAAAGAAGCCTCACTCACAATCCCAGCTAGGGCCATACTATTCCATGGTGGATGGAGGATAATTCCCTTGACCTGTTTTCATGGCTCAACATGGCGTCTGTGCTAGAGCGAGCGCAGTAGAGCTATTTAAAGAAGTCTTTTGAAACAGGAAACAAAATATGACGGGCCACTCTGTTCAGTCTACTGATTTATAACACTAAACCATGATGGCTGGTAACTGATGATGCTTAATTGTATTGTAATTTATACACAATGTTTTAATGCTATCATTTAAATTAAATCAGCATTTAAAAAACATATTAAGTATAGAAATATCATTTTTAATAGTTCATTACCTTAAAATATATTTTAAAAATATGCTTTGGCAGACATCAAACTCTCACACAAACACAGGAAGCTCTATACATTTCAAAGATGACATTCATACATCACCTTGATTTTTATGATTTTTTAATGATCAAAAATATTGGATGCTTGCAGACAGTGAACAAAGAGAAATATACCAGAGAGAAGTCTACAGTATAACCTGAATTAGCCAAAACAATACAGAAATAATAAACATTAGTTCTAACTGTGCCGTTTCAACTTCATATTAAGAATATGAGACTGGGTGCTTGTTAGAGGGGCTGACCCCAAAACTCTTCAGTACCTCAGTATCTATTCGGCACGGACAAATACAAGAGCATCAGTTTGACACGTCAAATGCTCCCAATATGATTCCTACAAAATATTGCAAGTATTTGTGTACTTGATGATCCCAAATGTTGTTGAACTAAATCAATTATACTTGCTTTTGGACAAGTAAAAACAGATATTAAAATAAGCAATGAAGAATTATAACAGGAAAACTTTAGCAGTTCCTCATATTTAGAAATGGGACAGATGCATTTGTCAGTACATACACTTCAGTTCTTGAGGTTAAACTTATGTATATGTACAAATTAATACACTGAAAAAAATTATTCAAAGATGATTCCTTGGATTTACTCAATTTCTTTTAACGTTAAGTGGTTGTAAACAATTTATTTGGGCTGAATTTAAGCAAACAAATTAAGTTGAACATTATTACATTTAATTTGTTTGTTTAAATTCAACACAAATACATTGTTTGCAACTGTTTTGCATGCAACACTTTTTTCAGTGTACAAGACGGTTGTAGAAATAGTTATTGCTACATATCAATATGAGAGATTGGTAGATTGGCAAGCATTGGTCAAATCCTTAGTAAAACGCAGAAAAGCAAAGCTCATCTTTTTTTTTTTTGCAATCTCTAAATGAAAAACAGCCATATAATTTGGAGACAAAAAAACAGTAATGAATGTGCCATTCTGAAACCCATTGACATGGAAATCCTGAGCTAACAAAAGATGTACAATACATTTCACAGTTTGTAAATATATGGATGCAACATGATTTTAGAAGTAGTTTTTTTTTTCAACACTGTTGGGGAGGAAAATAAGTGCCCCCCATTCCAAATGACAGAATAAACAAACATAAATAAACAACCAAAAATAGACAAAATTAGTAAATGAAACTAGGGCATTAAAATGCAGAGATTTCATTTGGACCCTGTGGTTTTACACAGAACCGATGATGGACAGGCTGACTCTTAATAGAATCAATAGATATTATTACTGATCATTAATAGTTGACCACACGTGTAGGATAATGTAAACATATTTTAAAAACAAAGCAGCTACATTATTATAAATAAATAAAAGTATTTTGACAGTTTTTCTTGTACAGGCTCAAGCAGTTGGTGAATTATATCTAGTTTACAATCAAAAATTGTAAATTTGTGTTTTTTATTAAACTTTTTTTTCCTGTTAGGGAACAGCCCTATAATACATTGTAGACTTGAAATCTCAGGATAAACCATACTTCAGTCATGTGCCCTCTCTTAAATAGTTTTAAAATTAATAAAGCAAAATCAGCTCGTGTGGCAAAATGATATCCTGACGTCCACTCTCTAAGTGCAATTTTAGGAAATGAGCTTCTTCTGTTTGAAATACGTGTCGAACCTGTGCTGTGCGTAATCCTTAAGGAAAAACAGAAATAAATAGATAGAAATTAGATGTCAAGGCCTGCTGTTTCAGTGATGAACATGTACTGTATACATAAACAGTGTTGGGGGTAATGCATTTCAAGTAACATGAGTTACGTAATAATATTTCTAAGTAACACATTCTAAAAAAACTAAGTAATAATATTTGTTATTTTTTTGTAATTTGAGTTAAATGTTATTTTAATTAATTGCCTTTTTAAAAAATGCTGAATTAAAATGAACTTGGTTATGTTGAATCATGCAATCAATAAGAGAATGTGTTCATAACACATTAAAGAAAAGGACGAGTATTGTCTTAATGGACAGTGATTGTACCTAACTAATAACAAAATGTACAAAATTAGCACACTGCTTTAGACTCAATAATCTGTATATTTTACTATTTACTTAAATCAGCAGATTTATGTGCCCTCCAGAAACTTGCGTTCTGTGAATGAACGTCGCCTCGTGGTTCCATCCCTAAGAGGGAAGAAATCACTTTCCCAAACTCTCTGCTAAATGACTAATTGTAAATGTATATACAGGATGTATAGTTCTCGGTTCAGGAAGTTCTCAGAAGAAAACATCTTATTATTTGTTTTAAGTAAAAGAAAGTCATGCAGTGTGTTGTTAACTGCAGAGCTCCTCTATTTAAAAAAGAAAATAAGAAAATAAGTTCTAGAAGAGATCAAGTCTCGGCAAAGGTAAGGAAAAGTAAGGCAAAAGTAACTCAAAGGAAACAATGCATTACTTACCATAAAAAGTGGCTAGTTGCATTACGTAGTTAACTGAGGAGTAACTCAATATTGTAATGCATTACTTTCAAAAGTAACTTGCCCCAACACTGCACTTAACCATTATGCAATTTTCAATTTCCCTAATTTATGGCAAATGACATGAACCACAAACTTAATTTCAATATAAAGTACATATATTTACACTAATATCCAATAAATTTGATTAGTGTATGAGGTAATTTCATTATATAATTTAATACACTATTAGAAATATAAGATTGTATGTATAATGATAATACAGTGTTTTAAAGATTACCATGTATCCAAACTCGATTTTGGAGAGCTTGGCTTGAATGATGGACCACAAACCCCAGAGGAAATGAGACGCAAGGGCAAACCTGTTTGTGTGCATGTGAGTTGGAGAGGTAAAAAGACAAACAGGGAGAAAGGTTACTAGGTAGAGGTGAAAATTCAGCAAACGGTACACCGAGACATTCTTCCCATGTTATGTCAACAAAAGTCTGATAGTAAACACCATTCCTACCGGTTAGCCTCGATGATCATGTCCTCTTCTATCCTGGCTTGGTCTGCAGGTGAAACGCCCCCTTTTTCTGACAGATAGTGTCTGATAAAATGTAACTAAAATACAAATATAACATGCTTTTTTGTTAAATCTAGATATCTGATATCTACAAAGACTTTCAAATGACTTCACATCAGGATTGAAATCTTGAAATCAAATATTGCGTCAATTAAATAAACATTAAGGCAATTGCATATTACACTGTTAAAAGGTAACCTTGTATCAGTCAGGCTGACCTCTATAGAAAAGTTACTGGGTTAACCTTTGACACACTTTTTATGTCACGTCAGTTCTAAAAATTTCCACTAGATGTCAGTGTCACCAAACGACAGCTGGGTTATACACTCACCGGCCAATTTATTAGGTACATCTTTCCAACTGCTCATTTACTAAAATTTTTAATCAGCTAATCACATGGCAGCAACTAAATGGATTTAGACATGAACAAGACGATCTAATGCAGTTCAAAGCGAGCATCAGAATGGGGACGAGAGGTGATTTTTAAGTGACTTTGAATGTGGCATGGTGTTGGTGCTAGATGGTGCTAGTCATTCCTGTCAGCTAAGACCAGGAAACTGAAGCTACAATTCACACAGGCTCACCAAAATTGGACAATAGAAGATTGGAAAAATGTTGAGTCTTGATTTCTGCTGTGACATTCGGATGGTAGGGTCAGAATTTGGCATCAACAGCATGAAAGCATGGATCCATCCTGCCTTGTATCAACAGGTCAGGCTGGTGGTGGTGTAATGGTGTGGAGGGATATTTTCTTGGCACACTTTGGGCCCATTAATACCAAAGTAGCATCATGTTAATGCCACGGCCTACCTGAGTATTGTTGCTGACCATGTCAATCCCTTAATGACCACAGTGTACCCATCTTCTAATGGCTACTTTCAGCAGGATGTCAAAGTGCGAATCATCTCAGACTGGTTTCTTGAACATGACAATGAGTTCACTGTACTCAAATGGCCTCCACAGTCACCAGTACTCAATCCAATAGAGCACCTTTGGGATGTGGTGGATGGGGAGATTCGCATCATGGATGTGCAGCCGACAAATCTGCAGCAACTACATGATGCTATCACGTCAATATGGACAAAAAAAGTCTCTGAGGAATATTTCCAGTACCTTATTGAATCTATGCCACGAAGGATTAAAGCAGTTATGAAGGCAAGCTGTACCTAATAAAGTGGCCAGTGAGTGTGTAACAAATTTATCCTTGTCAGACTAAAATCAATCCAAAAAATAATGCATAAAAATATATATAATTTGTGCTGATGGAAGGCTGTTTGTACACATTTAAGTCCTAAAATATTAATGTATGTGTTTTTTTTTTTTAATTTAGATGCATCTCTTCCAGGTACAAAAATGGACAAGAATAAGTCTGATTTATTATAATTATAAAGTTACGATTTTTATCATTTTTTAATGTTTTATTTATACACGTTTACCTGCCGATACTGGACACTCATTGTACAATTTCAACATTGTGATGCTTTGTTCGTGTACATGATTTAGATTAGATTTTTTTTACTTGACAGTGACTCATTATATAATACACTGGAACTACTCTAGGTCTACTCTGGCATAATATTAAGTCAAATAATGATAGGCTAAATAATGTTGTGTGGGTGATTGTTACTCACCTGCTGTTCTCTGTTAGGATAATTTTCCACCTTTGCCTTGTAGAAAGGCCACTGGTCATACGTGTAGTCATAAATCCATTCACAGAAATGATTCCCAAAATCAAAGCCTCTGCATTTAGGGGAGAAAATTAAAGTTCAGGTTATCTGAGCTGCATTTATCTTAAACTGTAAAAATGCTATTGACATTTTTCACAAAGGCGCCAATAACCTTAATTAAAATGATGGCATAGGATTTCAACCACCTAGTAACACTGAACATAACACATAATATCAGGGTTTATGCATGTTTCACCATATCACAGGCTTTTAAAGACATTTTATAGACCATTAAGAAAGATATTTAGGATCTACATAAGAATGTTTGTCTCATTTGTAATCGTAATACAGCTAATTAAATATGGACTAGGAAAGAACTACAAACTAGTGCTGCACAATATATTGTTTGAGCATCGATATCGCTATGTGTACATCCACAATAGTCATACCACAAGATATGCAATGTCGAGTTGGGATTATAGATGACCAGAAACCACAGGTCAAAACACATGAGATATGTGGAGACACTGCAAAATTGAACCATAAGAGAGAAAGTTTATCATCTGCATGTGTTTTTAAGGCCTGTGACTGTGAAGAGTTTAAAGTATTTTAATACGTTTAATAAATTAATTGTATTGAATTATTTATATGTTAAACTATTGAACAATATTTTACATTTGATTACCTGAATACTGTTTCCATTGTGTTTGACTAGTTTGTTTATTATATGAATATAATAAATTACATAACATATATATTTATATTTCACCCCCCTACAAAATCATCCCAATCAATCAAAATGAATGACTTTGCAAATAAAATTATTTAAATATATCGCAGAGGGTGTCACGGTGGCGCAGTGGGTAGCATGATCGCCTTACAGCAAGAAGGTCGCTGATTCGAGCCCCAGCTGGGTCAGTTAGCATTTCTGTGTGGAGTTTGCATGTTCTCCCCATGTTGGCGTGGGTTTCCTCTGGGTGCTGCGGTTTCCCCCACAGTCCAAAGACATGCGGGTGTAGGTGAATTGAATATGCTAAATTGGCTGTAGTGTATGAGGTTGAATGTGAGCGTGTATAGGTGTTTCCCAGTGTTAGGTTGCGGCTGGAAGGGTATCCGCTGCGTAAAACATATACTGGATAAGTTGGCTGTGGGGACCCCAGATTAAAAAAGGGACTAAGCTGAAAAGAAAATGAATAAATATACAATCACAGAATTAAAAAAATTCACAATGTCAAATAACTCCAATATCGTGCAGCCCTACTACAAACATATACATAATTAAATCTAAAGAATTCCAATGAGTATTAAAAGATAGAGTTAGAAGGAGACTAGAGAATCAAGACCTGTTTACAATTAACACAATACTTTGATTTTGACTTGCTGAAATCCTGTTATTGTTTGCATCACCCTTTATTCACATGTATGCACATATTGCAGTTTTACCTGTAATTATAGCTGCTGTATTCAAAATCGATAAGCATTAGTTTGTCAGCTGAATTCTCCCGGCCGTCCAACATGAGAATGTTCCCTGCAGAACAAAGTGATTTTATAGGTGAAAGGGCAGATATGTTACATAATGGTACAACACAACTGATTGGCAGAGCTATATCAGATCACCAGATCAGGCTGGCATGCATGTGTGAATGAGATCTTTTACCTTCCTGAACGTCATTATGGCAGAACACCACTGGAGAGGGGGTAACTGCCAGCAGTGACCTGACCAAAGACAGATAATGTCTTACATTATTATATTGGTTTTATAAAGCTGCTTTTAAAATGATTGTTTAAAAGCACATTGAACAGAAAGAACAGCATGGATAGGAACACACAGACACACACATATGAAAGCATTTCATTCAGAGAACTGTTACACAATCATATGCGTGTGTTTGATTGACCAAGCAGGCTGAGTATGTGCAGAATGCAGCTTCCTGTAAGTGTGTTACTCACCGATGCCTGGAACTGGGCTAAAGGTGTTAGCATGCACACACACATGCACTACTTTTCAAAAGCTTGGGACAAATTTATAAAAAAGTTCTGAGATAAAATTATTCTGCATATTGCATAATCAAAAGTAATAATAAGGGCATATATCAAGTATCAAGTTCCAAAATGCTTCTATTTGACATTAATGCTGAACTTTGTTCATTTTAGAAACCAGAGAAGACATTTCAGTTTCCAGAAAGATCATTGCATTGCAGATTTTTAGCAATGATAATAAATGTTTATTGAGAAGCAAATTGGCATATTGGAATAACTTCTGAAGGATCATGTGACCTACAGACTGAAGTAATGGCTCCTAAAAAATCTACTTTTGCCATTTGTTTAATGTATTTAATCAACTCCATATATTACATGAAATAAATGCAGCCTTGAAAAATCTTACCGCACCCAAACTTTTGAACGGTGTTGTTTACATAGATCAAACCCTCCATATATTCAGTTTTCACAGTGACATGTTTTCCAAATATCCTTTCAGTTTCTTTTATGTACCGTACAGATCTCTCTTACCTCAGACTTTCCAGTTCTGCAGGAAGATCGTACTTCATCAGCTTGTTAAATTTCTTGATGTGAGCTTCACGCACAAACTTTAATGTTTTAACTTGATCCATATACCTGTGTATAAGGACAAACGCAAACAGTCATTTCAATACTGATGCTAATTAAAACACACATGCTACAAAAATGATAAACATCTACATTTAATTCAAGTATAATTTTGAAATCTTACGCGATTTCTTACATCAATTCCATTATCAGATTCTGTATTTCTGAAAGTATTCAGAAAGTGTGATGTCTGTATTTTCCAAATCAAACTATTTCAGACAGTGTTTCTATGTTTTATCAGCAGGAATGATCTTTTTTAGATTTGAATTTTAATAATAATAACAACATTAATCCACATATTTATCTAGGATAGATGCAAGCATTCAAGTATAATACACCTCACCTCTGAGCTTGTAGTAAAGGATGAAGGTTGTGCATGTTAACAACCATAGTTGAAAGACATTCATACGACATTTACCTGTCAATGGTTCCAAACAGCCATTTGGGCTCCTTGTTGAATGGCATCTCCATGCCATGGAATCGTGCCATCTTACTAGCTATTTCGGCTGAGATCTGGGAGTATGACAACTGCTCTGTACGCAAGCGATTGCTCTGTGAAAAAGGGACAGATCTGACTCTCATCATAGAAACAGAAAACTTTACATGCATTTTGATTATTCACAGAATGTCATATTAGGCGTTTCAAAAGGGACATTTTTGAAACCATGCTGTTATCGTCTCTGCTATCATGTGAAAATAATTCTGTAATTTGTATGCATATTGTGTGTTCAGTCTATAGACATGAGTGAGTACTTGACTACAACAAAAGCAGCAATGGTGGCCTACAAACTATTGCAGTATACAGCGTTTTTTCAAAAACCTTTAAAATTTAATAATTCCCTTACATTATACACAGTCCAGTCAGATTAATGTAAGAGAGTCATTGAGGTTCTGGAAGGTAGTCACGAGGTTGTGTAGCCATGTAATAATGGGTTTAAGTCTGGTGAGTTTAGTGGCCAGCTGAGTACAGTAAACTCATTCTGGTACTCTTTGAACCACTCACCTACACTGTGAGCTGTATGACATGCCACATTGTCCTGCCGGAAGATGCCATCATGCTAAGGAAAAAGCAATCGGCTTGTAGGTAGGGCTGTGCAATTAATCAAAAATTCAGTTTCGATTTCGGCTTCTAACAATTATGAGAAAACATTAATCGGGATAAACGATTATTGCATCATATACCGCCCTCTTTCCAGTTGTACACATTTGTTGCTCTGGAAAGCTCAGCTTCACATAAAAATGACTAAAAGCATGTACTGTAATGTAACTTTTGCAGCATGGGATGCGCATCTTTCATTGATGTACATTCGAATCATTCATGTTTTAAATGCGTGAAAGAGATCACATGCTGTTGTGTGTATGCGCTCAGCCTCAGAGAAGAGCAGAACACACACATCTAAAGTCATCGTAATGTGCGTGATTTAATGGTACATGCACATTTGTGTCAAAATGCGGTGTTTAGTGATTATTCTGATTAACCCTCATTTGTGTAATAAACAAGTTAAGAATCAAAAGACATGTGAAACTGAAACAATTAAGCAGAACAGCACTGCTCTTAAAGTGACAGCACGCAATATTCCTGCTGCCGACTGTTTTTATCATTATTAATCAAACAACAAAAGGACAAAATCACTCACTGCTCTTGACTGAAGGACTTTTGTAGCTGTAATAAAATTTTTGTTCTTACAGTGAAGATGCTTAAAGCACAGTTTGTTTCATAATTTGATTCCATTGTATTTATTTCCCTTCCTTAATATTTACAGGGAGGAAAATAACTGTGTGTATATACAGTTGAAGTCAGAATTATTAGCTCTCCTGAATTATTAGCGACCCTTTTCCCACAATTTCTGTTTAATGGAAAGAAGAAAAAACTGATTTCTTTCATCTTTGCTATGATGACAGTACATAATATTTTACTAGACATTTTCAAGATACTAGTATTCAGATTAAAGTGTGATTTTATAACAGTAGTTTCTTCTGCAGACAATCAAAAAATATATTGCTTAAGGGGGCTACTAACATCGACCTTAAAATAGGTTTCAAAATATTTAAACCTGCTTTTATTCTAGCCAAAATAAAACAAATAAGACTTTCTCCAGAAGAAAAAATATTATAGGAAATACTGTGGAAAATTCTTTGCTCTGTTAAATATCGTTTGGTACATATTTAAAAAATGTATAAAATTAACGAGGGTGAATAATTTTGACTTTAACTGACAATCGTTTTGAATAATCGTGATTACAATTATGAACAAAATAATCATGATTATGATTTTACCCATAATCGAGCAGCCCTACTTGTAGGGGTAAACATGGTCCGCAAGGACAGAGACATAGAAGGAGACATACTTCTGATGATCCATCGTGGCTTCCACAATAATGAGAGCACCCAGGGAATGCCATGAAAACATTCCCCAGACCCTGCTGACGTCGAAAGTAGGTGTTGGTTACAATAATGTGACTGGACTGTGTACTTGCAGAAATTGGTTGAATATGCAGTGCTAAATCTAAAACTTGTAGCATGACTGCATTATTCAAGTGTAGCTGTGTTTACAGTTGAACTTTACAACATGCATATAGTATATTGGATTTTTGACTCACTGGCAAATATTGCTCCAGACGACCCTCTGGGAAAATGCCATAGAGACGCGGGCCCAACTCTCTCTCTGCTAAAATGGCAAACATCACACTTTCCAAAACAAGTGAATCCACTCCCTGTGTGTGTGAACATAGAGAGACTAATGCCTTTGAGCAAACACCCATAGCATGATTAGATAGCCATTAGTTATATAACACCAGGGAATAACAACACTGGGCAATAAACATCTTGTTCAATATACAGGATCTTATCAGCTTATATTCCCAGCCGGATTTTTGGTCTTCTTGACATATAATGATGATGTCAGCGTGGCCTACCTGTAAAATAGCCCCATAGATACGGAGCAGAACTCTTCGAGGTTCAACCCCCGCAGGCTTAACATCATCTGGTAAACTGCACATGTACAGCAGGTTGCTGAGTCCTCCGCTGCAGATACAACACAGAGCAATTTCTAGTCATGGATTGCAACTGGGACAGGTTTCATGGTAATAAAGAAAAATTCAAGTTTACATGTGTAGTGCTTTTCACAATAATTATCATTCTAAAACAGCTTCACATAAAGTGTGCGTCATTACATTACAGTCAAAATCAGAAAAGTTAAAGAGTTGTGTTTAGGGTGGGCAGTATGAATGCAGTTCTTACAAAAGAAATACTATTTACATGTCCTGTTTTTAATAATACAAAACAATCCCTTTGCTTATTCTTGATTAACTTGCATTGAAACTCATTTTTTTAAGCAACTTAAAAAAATAACATGTATGATTTAAGTATTTATATCAGTTGCTCGTATAAAAACCATTGGATTGGATTGAAAAACTAGAACTAGGTGAAATAAGGAGACTTCCTAAATGTCAAATAACTGAGGCTAAAAAGATAATACAAATTGTTCATCATACATTTTAACCATTATTTTGAGAAGATACTCAATAGTGTAACAGAAGTTTATATACCAATAAATCTTGTCAGGCATATTTAGGACGAGAATGATTTAATGACGTTAAAGTAAGGATATCATGGTGCAGCCAAAAAAATAAATACTAATTAATTGTAATTTTAAATCTTTACACTTTGCCTTTAAACCCCTCAGTTTTTAATTATTTAAAATTTAATAAAATATAGTATTGTGACTTGTATATCTTAAGTAGAGCTAAGAACATGTTATTTTATTTTATATTAATATATCTTCTAAAATGAATGACCACGGAATAATATTTCACCATTTATTTTTTACACAAAAGGTACTTGAAATATACAAGTAGCCACTTTACTCATCTATAACATGCTGATATCTTAAATAATTTGTCAGTTTAACGTGATAAAAAAAAATCTAAATAGAATTATTGCCATATTTAAAGTGAAATCAAATTCAATAGTAGAATATGATCATGAAATTATGATGCTTCATTAAAAGTATAATCTTTACGGTCCCATTTTACCCATTTATTTATCTACAAATACATTGTGCAGAGCAGAAACCAGACAATCCCCAGATATAATAGCATAGAACACCAAATAACTATGATAGTTTAAACACCTGACTATTTTGATCTGGAAGTCATGCTCCGTTATAGCTTTCCATGACCCGGACAGAAAGTCACGGCACCAGCTGAACGCCCTCCTCCTGGTATCCGGGTCCACATCTACGTTTCGCCCGTCCTGGTGGGACTCCGCTTCAGAGTCATCATCCCCGTTCGTGCCTCTTGGACTGGCCGATCTCGGGTGTCTTTCTTCGGCCACCATCAGCGAGTCTCCGCCAACGAGTCTGTCCGAATCCGCGTCATCCTTCACGCGTATGCCCACATTTCCAGCTCCATCACTCAAGCATTTCACAGTCTGGACAGAATTCATAATCTTAATCTTACGTGCTAGAAATCCAATATTTTTTTAAAGAAAGTGAGAGAACCAAACCGCTATAACTAAGTACTCCGACACGCCCCAGAAGCAGCATTAAATGAGCTTGAAATAACGCACATGTAAGTTACCGCTATCACTAGCGCACAATGAAACATCTAATGGCGAGTCCAGATCAACGGTTATGGCGAGAGAGAAACTATCGCTCGATTGAAAGCATCCGAAAAATATAGCTATGTTTCCACATGACCTGCTACGACGTATTAAGAAATTCTTAGGGTTGTTAATAAAACATCTTCGCACTACAACTTCTACTACTTCCTTGTGAAGTAACCGCTAGCGTTGTCATTGCGGATCGACTTTAGACGATTGACAGTTGTTTTAACCAATCAGTTTTGGAGTCTGTGAAACGCAACCAACTTCTAGTACCGCCCTCTTAAAAGCAGAGCTCTGATTGGTCAGTTCTAAGACGACTACAATGAGAAGTGGGAAATGTAGTCAAGTTAGCACACTGTACTCAATTAGTGTACTAGACTAGTGTTATGGTTATTAGCATGTTAAGATTTGCTAATTAGTAACTGTTGACTCTACTAAGATGATGTTTATAAAGGTGTTATTACTCTTTAAATGTTTTAAAGTTTTATAAATATTTCGAAATAAATGTAAGTATACATTACATGAATATAAATATACACACATTTAAATGTTAACTATTGCACAGTGGGAATTGCTTCTTTGTTTTCTTTACATTGGTGTATATTTTGCATTGTAAGGCGTTTAAGTTAGTCTAATGTTTTATAGTAGAATTAGAACTTTATTGCCATTGTCGTAGGCTATCGTACAACGAAATTAGTTTGGTAGGTCTTAGACACAAGCAGCAATAAGAAACATAGAATAAATAAACAAAAATAATAAGCAAAAAGACAAGATTTAAATGTGTAGTTAAATAGTAACTCAGTCCTACTGCAGTAGTGGCAAGTGCATTAGCAGGGGCATGAGAGAATCGCCTTCAGTTCCTCAGCAGCTATGTGAGTGTGTGTCTGTGTGTATCAGGGGGAAATACAGGCTACTGCTCTTGGCAAGAAGCTATTCCTTAGCATGTTAGTTCGTGCCCTAATTAGTTAATAGTATGGTTTTTGTGTGTTACTGTAACAATGTTTACATTAGTAATGCTCGAATACTAAAATAATAATGATATTACTGACCATTCATTCATTCATTTCCTTAGGGTTAATGCCTTTATTTATCAGGGGACGCCACAGTGTAATGAACCGCCAACTTATCCAGCATATGTTTTACACAGCGGATGCCCTTCCAGCCGCAACCCAGAACTGGGAAACATTACTGACCATAATCTTGGGCAAAATACATATTTTGGGTTTGCAAATTTCCACCTACATTATTCCCAGTAAGTTTTCAGGCTTTTTAAATTAGGCTAAATGTAATTTTTGTTTTATTTTTATTAATATTTTATGTAGTAACAAACATACAATCGTTTTGTAGTAACTTTTTTATTTTGTAAAGTTCTGGTAATGACAACTTCTAGTTTTTAAGTTAACCATTCATTCATTCATTCATTCATTCATTCATTCATTCATTCATTCATTTAATTTCATTAATTCATTTCATTCCTTTAAAAACCAAAAGCAAATTATACCTTGAGGCAAAAATAATAAAAATTTATTTTAAAAAATTCACAAAGAAGTTAAGTATAAAAAAGCTTCTGATATATGCTTGGCTATTACCTTAAGATGAAATTGCATAGCATTTTTGTGATCTACGCTTACAGCAGTACAGCTAAAATTAAATACATTTAGAAGTAGGCTTATGGCACTGAATGTCTTACACTATCTCTCTTTCTCCATATAGTCTTTACACATAGACAAACACACACTCACAGTGACCTTAACATTAGTGAGCAAATATTATGTCCATGCAGAAAAGTCCACGACCTAAAAAGACCTTCATGACGGCACACCGTGTTCCCTGCATTACCCGCTTCCACCAGTGTGGCCGCTGTTTGCGCTCCTGTGAGAAACTCTTTCAGCACTAGCCACTGAACAGCTCCTCTGCGGCAGAACCAGGGTTAAAGACCCAAACCCCTGCTTTCATTTTTAACATGGGCATCTGATTTATTTATTTATTTATTTATTTACTTATTTATTTATTTATTTATTCCTTTATTTTTATGGGCAAACACGCTGTGCTTGATAATATTGCTAGTAATGTCTTTTATTCGCATAATTATTCAAAAGAAGAAATTGTTGCAATAATTTTTGTTTAACTTTTAGTATTATTTAACAACTTTAGTTGCCCACTGAGAACTGCAATAATGCATCAAACTACTGTACTAAGATATAAAAACTGAATGATTTCAATAGCCGTATTGTTATTATAAATTATGTGACCCTGGACCACAGATCCAATCATTTGTGTCTATTTTTTAATTGACATTTATACATCTCCAGAAAACTAAGTAAATAATATTCCCAATTATGTATACTTTTATATTTTGCCGAGTTTTATCTAGTCGGTCAGCTTTATTGTCAATTCAACCACAGGACATACAGAGATGTGATAGTTTCAGACCCTGAGTGCATAACAGATAATAATATAAATACAATTACACATATAATCTAAAAAATATAGGTAAAAAAGAAAAATTGTATACAATATAATTACAATTAAGGGCACATGGATAGAAGTACAAACCAGAGTTGCACTTATGCACAGTCAACTATTTGAACATCTGGATTCTGAATGTTCAAACCAATCTAAATAGTCTTTAAAATTGTCTAAACGATGTGCTTATATGCATAGCCTACTAATAAAATATTCATTTTGTATAATTACAGAAGAAAATTAATGCAACATGATCCTTACGTAATATCCTAATGATTTCGACATAAAAATCTATCATTTTGACCCATCTATTGGCATAAATAAATAAATAAATAAAATAATAGATATAACGAGACTGTAGTCCAGGATCACGTACATCAATCAAACAGAAGTCAAAAATATAGCAGCATGGTACTTAGCCAACCAGTTAGCCTACTAAATAATATAAATGTCTTGTAAACAATAACATTGATAATAATATTAGTAATCAAACGAATAAAAGTTACATTATTTTGCACTTGTATTTTGGCAGTAAAATCTTAAAGAGCTGAAAGCACATGAGTCGATATGATATTGACCGAACGCTCGTGTTTCGCTAGAAGGCACTGATTTCTTATTGGGATTTTAAGCTGCAGTCGATCCGTTACAGTCTCTGTGCTCTGCCCACAGGAAACATCGTGCTGCAAAATCTTACGTAGCTCTCAAACATTATACGAGGCCCATTATTGAGCCGTTAACAACAACAACAACTAACCGCTTTAGGAGAGACACACTCAGATCACCCTCCAGGTGGCGCTCCGCGGCTCAGCAGATCAAACCTCCACTGAGATGCAATGAAATTACAAGACATTTCTGGAGATTTACTTTCTCGTAATAGTTTATTCGTTTAAATCCGTTCATTTCAGTAGGCTTGTTCATTTTTGACATACAAATACATCCGCACCTAGCATGCTATTTATATTAAATAAACAAACCAAAAAGATTTAGGTAGGCTATTTATGACAGGCACAAGGAAAAACAACCGATACTATACGTGATATCCAGTTTATTACCAGCAGATTTCCTTTATTTTCCAGTAGAATCCTCTGTATTTTTTCCGTTTTTCTTTATTTTATTGCAGTAGGTGTATTCTGTAGTTTTATTAGCCTGTTCGAAAGCTTCATTGCTTATATTGTAGTGTAGGGCCAGGCCCATAAACGATATTATATCGAATCGCGATAAAATGTATGTCAATAACAATGATAAACTCTGGACTTTTTACTCTATATTGGTCTAAGAGCCAATCACACAGCAGAAATGTGTTACAATGGGAATCTAAAAGTGTGTTAATATTAGAGGTGTACCAAATTTCCACCACCAAAAATGATTTGGGTGAAAATATGTTATGGCATTTAATGGACCCTCTAATTTTTTGGCTTCAGTCATTGTTGGGGAACTCTTAAATCTGGAAGCATTAACTACTTATATTGAAATAAAAATTGTTATTTTTCAATATGGAAAATAATAATTGAGATTGCATTGTTACCACATCGCCCAGCCTTAGTGTAATGTGTTTAATTATTTGATCAGTGAACAGATTTCTTAAAGGAAAATTTTTATTATTATTATTATTATTATTATTTTATGCTTTAAAAAGGCCAGCTGAATAAAAGAAGAAAGAAAACGAAGTAATACCTGCTTTTATTTGACTTATGCTGTAACTTAGCCTACGGGTTAGCAGCCTATATAGTTATTATGAGAGATAATTAGTTTTGAATGGAAAGATTTAATTTTTCTTTTTGTAAAGGAGAAAGCGCCCCCTATTCCAGAGTTTCTCAACCACGTTCCTGGAGGACCACCAGCACTGCATGTTTTGGATGTCTCCTTTGTCTGTCACACCCATTACAGGTCTTTCAGTCTCTGCTAATGAGCTGATGATCTGAATCAGGGGTGTTAGTTTAAGAAGACATAAAAAACTGTGCAGAGCTGGTGGTCCTAGAAACGTGGTTGAGAAACACTGCCGTATTCCTATCCAATGTTTGGTCAAATATGGTCAAACCATACTTTTTTTTTAACTCAACGGTTGGGTTTGTACATTTACAAGAACCCAACATTTCTTTTATGGTGTACGAATTCGATTTAAAACTAACCAATCAAGCTGACCAATCAGTGGCAGCTTCTGACATCTAAGCCACGCCCATTTATTTCCCCATTTTCATCTTTGCCGTCACTCTATCCGCTCGCTCTGTTTCTCTCATGCACGCGCCTCAGCCTCCTCAGCATCAGCATCATCAGATGCGCGCAGATCACGCCAAACAGCGCACTGGTTTACCAGCAGGTGTGTGTGACCGAAACACAAGATAATCGATATCTATACATCGCCACCTATGTGTGTTCTTGATATCTGACTCGCATTTCTTCGGATCAGCGATAGGACCGTTTTGATGGTTTGATTCCCAGCGGGCGTTATCAGTCAGCGTGGCCGCGAAAAGGAGACGGAATCAAGCGAGATCATATTTAATATCCGCTTCTCCAGCGTCTGTGGATGGGCTGCGGACATCTGCATCTGCAGTCTCTGTTTTTGAGTCACTAAGAAGATGGCGGACAGGGCAGAGATGTTTTCTCTCTCCACCTTCCACTCCCTCTCTCCTCCGGGATGCAGGTAAGACGCGCAAATGCTTCTCTGGGGCGCGCGCGCGGGATTTCCGCTTCTTCTGCCATATATTTATTCATATAATCGGCTCAAATTTTATCGTTGACGTAGCGCTAATGTCCTCAAGCACATCCAGAAATCAGCATCAGCATCATCAGCATCCGCAAGCAGTGATCCTTAGCATCCTCGATTTGTTGATGTGTATAAACAATAACGCCCTTGTTGTTTTTTATTATCATTATTACAATTGTTGTTTGCGGCACGGATGCGTTGTGTATATGTGTAAATGACGCGCTTGTGACATGAAATTGAGCGAAGGACAAACGATTGATTTTTGTTCTTTTTTTTCTGCCTGGCATGTCATTGCCTGACGCATCCTCTCTCTGAGATAGTTGGCATATACTGGAAAGACCCACGCCCTGTTGTGATGCTCATTACTGCATTTTAATTCATGATCATATATTATAATAATCTTCTAATGATATAGAGCTGACTAACACCATTGAACAGTACTTCATTGTGATGCGGAGCAGCTTGTAATTGCACACTGTTATCAGTCTTACTGTAATAATTGTGGGAACAAGGGCATTAATTTACATGTAAGGTGTTAGCATGTTTTGTATCATAATTTACTTCCATCCACAAAAAACTTTTAATGGGATGTTTTGTAACACTTTTAATTTGCTAATATGGTAAAAGACACGTTTTCACGTCTTGATAATGCTATAAAATATACAAAAAAGTGTGAAATGCATAATATCCTAGCATAAAATGACCGGAACATGTTTAATCAAGCTGGGTTGTGGCTGGAAGGGTATCTGCTGCGTAAAACATATGCCAGAGTAGTTGGTGGTTCATTCCGCTGTGGCAACCCCTGATAAATCAGCGATTAAGATGAAAGAAAATGAATGAATGTTTAATCAAAAGTACAGAAGTTTTCCCACTTTAAAACACAATACAATGCAATGCGTAAATCAAAATATGGGAAAACACATGCAACAATTATTATTCCTGTGCGTGTTTTTAAGTAAATAAAGTGTAATGGTGGTTATTTCTTGACACCTGATTGTATGTATTTTATAAAATACATACATGTACCTATACATTTGTCAGTGCTGCCTTGTGGCTTTTCAGTTGCAAGACTATTTTATTGGTAGTCATATGACTTTTTCAAGTGAGCTCTTCTCGAAGCAAATAAACATACTGTTGTTTAATACACCAAGTATTATTAATAAAAAAGCTGGGATGCACAGATGAAGGTAAATCTACATTAAGTCAGTATTTTTTTCCCTAATAATTACATTTGCCTTCAGTGGTTTAAGCATCTGTTATAAACTCTGAAATGACATTTTGGAATTAGCAGCAAAGGTTCGAGATAAGATGTGCAATTAATTAATGTTTCGGACAAGAGCATTTTCTAAACAAAACCTGGCAAATGATTAATAATAACATATCTGCAGTTCTGCATAATGTCTTGAGGTATAAAAACTGCACAATATGTGGAAAAATGAACTCCAGAATTAAATAATTAAATAAATAATGTGCATTCGAGATGCAAAGCATCACCTTTTATGTGCATTATTTTCTAATATTTTAGTGAGTTATTCAGTTATTCCTGAATTATTATTATTATTATTATTATTATGAGTTTCAGTTATTCCTTTTCTTAATATGTTACTGCATTAAGTTTTTTAATTTTTTTAGGATATTTGACAATCATTAAGTTTTTGCAGCTGCTGTTTGTGCAGTATATGTGACCCAGTATATTATGTTGCACAGGTATATTTTTGAACAGGTCAAAACTATTGTTTTAATTATGTCACAAATCATTAGAATATCTATCATTTCTGACTGTAAATATATAAAAACTCAATTTTTGTTTAGTAATAAGCATTGCTTAACACGTCATCTAGACACATTTAATGGTGGTCTCTCTTTATATTTAGATTATTTTGAATGCTCAGATCACAGATTTTCAAATAGTTTTATCTCAATCAAACACTGTCCTATCATAATAATTCAATCAAATTAATTGAAAGCTTTATTCAGCTTTCATGTGGTCTAAATCTCAATAAAAAAGACACTTATGACTGATTTTGTGCTCCAGGGTCACAAATGTTTTTGTCAAGCTTTCTTTAAAACATAAAAATAAATAATATTTTGAATTTTTTGATTCACTTTTCTTTTTTTTCACTTCACTTTTTTTTTTTTGATTCAATTTTTTGATTCGCTTTCTGCCGTTAAAAGTGGTTAAACAAATAAATGTCAGTGCATTTGAAATTGCTTTGCCATTGAATTATGTATGGTTTATATTTAGCCCCTTACAGTGACGGAAGGAACTTGTTGGCTGTAACCATCCTATGGGTGACAGTTCATTTTCATTTTCTCCATGGCGGTAATGGCACACTGGTCCGTCAGTGAGTGTATTCGGGTATGGGTGTGCGTTGATATCACATTTATTCTTGAAATGAATGTGATATTTGCTCACAGGGAACATTCAGTCTCAGAAAACGCAAACGGACAGAGCGATCCATCCCCCTTCCATCCATCCATCCATGATAAACAAAATTTTAGTATACACAGTTGTAGTCAAAATTATCAGCCCTCGTGATTTTTTTCTTTCTTTTTTTAAATATTTCCCAAATGATGTTTAACAGAGTAAGGAATTTATCACAGTATTTTCGATAATATTTTCGTCTTCTGGAGAACGTATTTTTTATTTCGGCTAGAATAAAAGCAGTTATGAATTTTTTAAAAACCATTTCAAGGTCACAATTATTAGCCCCCTTTAAGCTACATTTTTCTTGACTGTCTACAGAACAAACATTCATTATACAAAGATTTGCCTAATTACCCTAACTAACTACCTAATTACCCTAACTACCTAATTAACCTAGTTAAGCCTTTAGATGTCACTTTAAGCTGAATACTAGTATCTTAAAAAATATCTATTAAATTATTTTGTACTGTCATGGCAAAGATAAAATAAATCAGTTATTAAAACTATTATGTTTAGAAATGTGTTGAAGAAAAATTCTGTCTGTTAAACAGAACTTGGGGAAAAATTATACATGGGGGCTGTACACACAATTCTGTATGTGCACAGAGATGAAATATCCAGCAGAATGAATCCTTTGGTTCACATCACATTTGAGAGTCTGTCAGTCTCAGGTTAAGCACGTGCTGTAACGGGACAGGTGATGCCAACTCAACTGTGCTGTAAACAGGACGTGACGGCTTAACAAAAAAAGACATGCAGTGGTTTTGTTGCCAGCTAAATGTGGATTACTTCTGCTTTTCTCTCTAGCTGTTCTTCTCTTAATCTATCGTTTTTATCTCTTTTTCTCATAGTTTTTTTTACAATGTAATTGTGGATTAATATCCATTCCTTGTCCTTCCAAAAACCCATCATCTCTTAAAATTAAAGTAACAGGCTGCAGTTTCCATTCTTTAATGCCTCAGGATGGTAGTTTAATGAAGAGGAATAGAGGCTCGTTCACTTATGATTGAAATAACTGCACTGCAGGAACAAAAGGCTTTATAATGCACAAACACTATTCTCTGGTCAAATAACATTCATTCATTCATTCATTTTCCTTCAGCTTAGTTGCTTTATTAATGAGGGGTCGCCACAGCTGGATTGAACCGCCAACTTATCCAGCATATGTTTTAAGCAGCGGATGCCCTTCCAGCCACAACCCAGCACTGGGAAACACCCATACATTCTCATTCACACACATACACCACGGCCAATTTAGCTTATTCAATTCACCTATAGTGCATGTCTTTGGACTTTGGGGGAAACCGGAGCACCCGGAGGAAACCCGCGCCAATATGGGGAGAACATGCAAACTCCACACAGAAATGCCAACAGACCCAGCCGGCACTCGAACCAACAACCTTCTTGCTGTGAGGCGACAGTGCTAACCATTGAGCCACCGTGACACCTGAACTAGGTATTCCACTTCTGAATCAAAACAAATGCACGCGCAGGTTGCCAGATTGAGGACAGGAGCATACCTGCCAACATTTGTCTCAGAAAATGTTTAGGGGTGAGGTCTCTGAATAACACTGTTGAGAACCGGGATAGGATAGTAACTGTTTGTAGTGGTGCAAAACTGTAGTATGCACCGGGTTTTGCGCGGCCGCTGTGATTGAAAACTGTACCAAATCTGGCGACCCGGGGTTACAGACTGTACCAAAAAATAATTTACGAATGAAATTACGTGAGTTTTCCGGGAGAAATAACATAACGGGGGAGTGACGGGAGATAAGTCTGAAAAACGGAAGACTGCCGGGAACAACGGGAGTGTTGGGAGGTATAGACAGTAGCGAAACCGTGTTCTAAATAAAAGCAACAGCACCCGATAGAAGGAATATTTTCCATATTTAAAAGGAGTTTTGTCCAACATCTCGAATTGATTTATTAGAAACGCCTTCAAATTCTCACAGGTGAACAACAAAAAAATATGATCACCTCAGGTAAACCTCATGTGCTTTATTCAATGTTAAATGCTAATAATGTGAGTTTGAATGCCATTTTACATGACATTTATTGCCATATACTGAAAGCAGCAGCAGATAGTTCACCTCAGTCACCTCATCTTGAAAATAAAATAAACTGTTTGAAATTGAACTTTAGAGCTAAACACATATGAGTGATTCAGCATGTACATTTAATAATGTTAAAAAGGGTTAATATGTATTAAATAGATTATAAACCGTACCATTTCATGAGTGAGTGCACTATTCTGTGCTTCTGAATGGCTGTATTTAAATTTCTGTGGTGTTTCGTCTGGTGCAAACTGACAAATTGCTTATTACTGTGTATCTCCTCACGAAGCGTGTTGTTAGGACACGCAGTTACAATGTAACCTGCTCACCTGATGTTTATTTTCATACTATTTATATTATTATTTGCTAATCAATAACCTCATGTGGAACTGAATCTGCGTCTCATTTCGTAGTCTGCTACTGTCCACCAGAGGTCGCATTTCGGTCACAGATACATGCTTTCAGAGCCTTTCTGAATGAATGAATAAAATACTTGGTTTTCCAGCAAGGCAACCCGGGGTGCTGAAATATAACTAGCTAAACTGGCATTGGGCAGGTTAAAATTACCAAAACAAAGACAGCGTTCTGGCACGGAAAACACATTTTCAAAGCAGAATATCTGACTTCAGCATTGCTTTTCACCTAGCATGTTTCTTAAATATCTGCAAACATATTATGGTATTTTTATGCTTTATAAGCGTCAAAAACTCACATACAGCAACTTTAATCAATTTGAGTTAGGAGAACATAGAGGAATTGTGTGGAACCCAGCATTTTTTTACAGTGGGGTATTAAAAACAGGTTATAAAATGAATATTATTTCTACAACTTCAAAAACACAACGTTGTGAAATTGATGTTATGTGTATGGTTTTGACAACCCAAAACTACAATGCAGGACTTCAGGATATTTTTTGTGCAAGTGCGTTGTGTTTCTTTACAAAGTATCACCATCTACTGCCGATTTTATTAATAAAAAAAAAAATAAGAAGAAGAACTTATAAACTTTTCTGATTTTTGTTGCATGAACAACAACACCCCCAGTGTCCTGGTTTATTGTGGTGCAGTCAGATACAATCACGTATAGTAGTATTATAATATCTTACCAATATTAAATGATGTATTTTACTTGAATGAATATAACGTATTTAACTAGAATAAAATCATTTAATTTCAATGCATATTTATCACCATAATCATCATGTATATAAAAAAAAAAAGAAAAGAAAGTAAGATGTGGAGCATTAATACACAGGAGAAAGGATTTCCTCATTTCTCATACAGTGTGTGGGTTGAATTATGGAATGGATTTTCACTGTCCAGGGAGAATAGTGTGGCTCGGTGCACACATAGTGTGTGTGTGCTGGTTTCAGTGGTTTACGAGGACACAAATTTGTATAATGACATTGGTATGACCTAGGTATTACAATGTTGAGGTGGTTTATGGAGACATGCCATGTGTCTTTGTAATTCAAAATGCTTAAAAATAATATTTAATGGAGACTTTGACGTTCAAAATTTGCCACCTTTTTATGTGAGGCTTGGAATTAGGGTTAAGGTTACAAAGCAACGCGACGATTCCAGTGAAAAACAACTTGTCTGTCTGCACCAAACGTGATGTGACATGACAGAAACATTTAAATACCAGCCACTGCACTCCCAATGAAATAATAAAGGCTTTTAATCTGATTAATACTTATTAAACCTCTGTTATTTTTTTATTAAACTTTTTATAATATAGTATACACATAACATTTACTTAAAATGTTGTAGTAGTAAAACTTTATTGTCCTTGACAGGAAATTTGTTATGGGCATTGCCATATTGCTGCAGACATTAACTAAAATAAGCATTAAAAAACAATACAAAATACAACAGTTACAAAATTTATAATGGTAATTAAGATAGACTCTTAGAG
Organism: Danio aesculapii; assembly: GCF_903798145.1. Taxonomy (NCBI): domain Eukaryota; kingdom Metazoa; phylum Chordata; class Actinopteri; order Cypriniformes; family Danionidae; genus Danio; species Danio aesculapii. The sequence continues at coordinate 34,773,358 of NC_079452.1, read as the reverse complement.
AAGACTCTTATTAAATAAACCCACTGATACAGGTACAAAGGATTTCTTATAACGGTTTAACCTACACTTTGGAACTCTATATCTTCTACCAGAGGGAAGCAGTTCGTAATGTTGAAACAAAAAATTAGTTGGATGGTTTACAATCCTTTCCACCTGATTGAGGACACCATTCTCATATAAAACTCGAGGATTAAAATATCCATCGTGCCCAACAATTTTCCATGCTGTCTTTAAGACAGGCATCAATTTAGATTTACACTGAACAGATAGGTTGCCAAACCACACTGTGAAACCATACTTGACAATGCTTTCAAGAACTGCTTTATAAAACAACATCATGAGTTTCTTGTTAACTCCAAAAAGACGCAACCTCCGCAAAAAATACAATCTCTGGTGTAAACGAGAACAAACCCCCTCAATGTGTGTTTTCCATGTGAAAGAACTGTCGATGTAAATGCCCAAGTACTTATAGGTTTCTGACTGAATAATAGGATGGTCATGTACAACCACTTGACGATGGTCACCTATACATTTTAGGTCAAATACTATCTCTTCTGTTTTCTTAGTATTTATTTTTAGCTAATTTCTATCACACCACTTAACGAACTGACTAATTTCTGACTGATAGATAACACCAATACCATCATGATAAAATGTTTCATTCAACAACAAAAAAATGTCAATAGTAAAAATAATAATGATAACAAAAACGCATAAAAAAGTAAATAAATAAATAAAACTCCAATATAAACACAATAACTACAACAAGTAAATATGTTTCGATTAATGCCCAGGTCTGTTGGAAAATGTCTGATTTCAACTGCAAATCTGCATATTAAACCTCTTTAACATTATTAATAGGCTACTGAATTGACGCTGCTGTCTATTTGCACTGAATCACAGTTCTGGCTTTCCTTTTTTTGATCTGAGGTGAACTATCTTCTGCTGCTTTCAGTAGTATGGCAGTAAATGACACGTAAAATGGTATTTAAACTCACATTGGTAGCATTTAACACTGAATAAAGCACATAATCAGTACCTGAGGTGATCTTTGTCATAGTAATATATGCTGTTATTCTGACGCAATGTCGCAGAAATAGAGAGCATGTCTAAAATAGAAGCTCTGAGCATCACCTTTGCAGATGGTTAGGACAAAAACATCTAAACATGGAAAAGATACCTTTTATCATGTGATGTGGCATTGCGTCATGTGTAGATAGTACACAGTGTGTTAGAGTATGATGTAATAATAAGCCGTTTTTTAAACAGTAAAAATACATTACACCTATGGAAAGCTGTCCTCACAAACTAACTTGCGTGTGTGATAGAGAGAAAGATAGAGAGAGATGATGGCTCAGCAGTACTTAGGTAATGCACATGTGGTCTTAAGGCCGATGCTCGCTATAAAAACCTAAAGCTTTCCCACACACCGCATAGGGGCAGAAAGAGACACACATAACACACAAATAAAATAATCCTTTGAAGAACACATTCATGAAAGCATCCTCTCCATAAGCTGTTTATGTAAGTCTACAGCTGCTCCCTTTCGGAATACTGAAATACTATAAAATGTTTGTGTGCGTGCATTTACTAGCGGCTTCTGAATTTTGCAGGAAACATCCGTTAGAATTTAATTATCGGTTTGGAAGGAAAATCTGATCCAGTAGGTGAAAACAGAAACCAGTAACACTTATATCAGAGTTATTCATGCAGTACATAGTGTTACTGTGTACATAGTGTAAAATGGCATCAATAATAGCAGGAAAAATGTGTGGATACAATATAGTTGGTCAGGATTATTTGATGTAGAGGGAGTTTAAAGGAAAAGTATTTATTAGGCCACTTTATTAGGTACACCTGTCCAACTGCTCGTCAACGCAAATTTCTAATCAGCCAATCACATGACAGCAACTCAATGAGTTTAGGCATGTAGACGAGATGTGGTCGAGACGATCTGCTGCAGGGTGATTTAAGTGACTTTGAACATGGCTAGTTCGTTGGTGGCAGGCAGGCTGGTCTGAGTATTTCAGAAACTGTTGATCTACTGGGATTTTCACGCACAACCATCTCTAGGATTAACAGAGAATGGTGCGAAAAAGAGAAAATATCCAGTGAGCGACAGTTCTGTGGGCTCAAATGTTGTTGATGCCAGAAGTCAGAGGAGAATGACCAGACTGATTTGAGCTGATAGAAAGGCAACAGTAACTCAAATAACCACTCGTTACAACAGAGGTATGCAGAAAAGCATTTCTGAACACACAACACATCGAACATTGAGGCGGATGGGCTACAGCAGCAGAAGACCACACCGAGTGGCACTCCTGTCAGCTAAGAACAGGAAACTGAGGCTACAATTCACACAGACTCACCAAAATTGGACAATAGAAGATTGGAAAAACGTTGCCTGGTCTGATGAATCTCGATTTCTGCTGCGACATTCAGATGGTAGGGTCAGAATTTGGCGTCAACAACATGAAAGCATGGCTCCATCCTGCCTTGTATCAATGGTTCAGGCTGCTGGTGGTGTAATGTTCTGGGGGATATTTTGGGCCCATTAGTACCATTAGTGCTACAGCCTACCTGAGTATTGTTGCTGACCATCTCCATCCCTTTATGACCACAGTGTACCCATCTTCTGAAGGCTGCTACTAGCATGATGTCATAAAGTGCGAATCATCTCAGTCTGGTTTCTTGAACATGACAATGAGTTCACTGTACTCAAATGGCCTCCACTGTCAACAGGTCTCAATCCAATAGAGTACCTTTGGGTGATGGAATGGGAGATTCGCATCATGGATGTGCTGCCAACAAATCAAGCAGCTGTGTGATCCCATCACATCAATATGGACCAAAATCTCTGAGGAATATTTCCAGTATCTTGTTGAATCTATGCCACGAAGGATTAAGGCAGTTCTGAAGGCAATAGGGGGTCCAACCCAGTACTAGTAAGGTGTACCTAATAAAGTGGCCAGTGAGTCTATAATTAGAATGTGATTAGAATAGTATTAGAATAGATTAGCTGTCACGTGACATTCTTACATCATGTATACTGTAGCATATACTTAAAATCCAATCTGATGAAGCTATGTAACCTACTTGTGATCTAATTAGCTTGTATAATCGGAATATTGATGGTAATGAAAGGTTCATCTTAACTAAATTTCTGCTCTGAGTCACAGAATGGGATTTCATCATAGGAGAAGAAGAGAAAGTGTTGGCAGGGATTTCTGGTCTGTAGTCGCTTCGTGCCCTCAGAGATTGTTTGTCACGCATGAACTGTTACATAACAGTCTTTGAATGGTGTAGTATGATTGGCAGTGTATTGTGAAAGTGTATTAGGGAGATATACTATTAACTATTAAAAGGGTAGTTCACATAACCATTAAAAATGTGCAAATTTCTTACCCTCAAGCCATGTAGGATGTAGGTGATTTAGTTTTTTCAATGTTAAGGGTTTTTAGTTGAAACTGGTGTCCTTGATAATGCAAAAAAAAAAAGAAAAGTCAATGCTTTAACAGGCAAAATAAAATTGATGATACACCGAGGTTGTGTAACGCAAACAATTGGTCTTTGCAAGAAACTAAGCACTATTTACAATACACTCTAAAAATGCTGGGTTATTGTAACCCCAATATTGGGTCAAATATGGACAAATCCAACAATTGGGTTAAAAGGTGCAATTTAAATTTAATTGAAAAAATAAACCAATGTTGTGTTTGTTTATATTTCAACTCCAGCATTTTTACAGTGTATTATTATATTTGACTCACAAAGTGTTTCTTGACTTCTGTTCAAAAATCTCAACTAAAAATATACTTTACAGTAATATTTTCATGAAGAAATACAAGGCACCTACATCAGTAAATTAATAGCACATTTTCATTTTTAGGTGAACTATCCTATTAAGTGAACAAATTAAACATATGATTGATTTGAGGGAACGTGAATATTCATATCATAATATTTGATGATCAGAATCAGAATCAGAAAGAGCTTTATTGCCAGGTATGTTCACACATACGAGGAATTTGTTTTCGTGACAGCTTCTACAGTGTAACAGGATAACAGAGACTGGACAAAAAACAGATAATTAACATCTAAAAAAAATACAAGTACAAGTACAAATACAAGATGTAAAAAAGATCCATGTTCTAAATATAAACCAGGGGCCGGTTGCACCACCAGTGCGCAAGTTAAAACGTAGCCTAGTTGTGACTTAAAGGAACACTACGTTACAACTTACACATCACTAAATACTTTTGTGTTGCACCACTGAACTTTATAGTTACGACAGCCTCCCCCCATGTGTAACGGTAAAAAAGAGATGACAGCGAGATTAGTTTAAACTGAGGAGCTCACGATAATAATGAAGAATAATCTCTCTCTACGCACAGCCTTAATTTTCTCCTGAATCTCACTTTTTTTTTCTGGTTCATGAAAGAAGAGTTTAATTTTAATTGTTAATCGTATCTATCAATTAAAACGAGAATTTCTTCATGACTGAGTTTTTCTTCCTGCTCTTTTCAAGTTTAATGTTTTGATAACTAGGGATGTCCCGATCAGGTTTCCTTGCCCTTGAGTCCGAGTCATTTGATTTTGAGTATCTACCGATACCGAAACCCGATCCGATACTTCTATAATACATAAAAAAAGAATAAAGAAGAATAAAGAATCAGATCCAGGATGTTCCTTATTTTTTATTTAATTCACCTTATTTTAACATTCAACACTTCTGTTAACAAACAGAGCACTTCTGTGAGGTAGCTTGAACAATCAAGTAATAAATAACTTAAATTCTTCACTTTTGGACTTTAATGCAACAGTCAATCTAATATAAAAACAAACAGCACCTCAACTTAAAATACCCAGCAGGCAATCCCAAGTTTACATATCTCACAGTTTGCTATGACAATGTTGTCGTCATCAACTGTATAATACCTCCAGACCGCAGACATACTCGTGCTTTCCGCTTCAAGCTGCTTCCATGTTCTACTTTCCCGGAATTTAACCAATAGCGTCTCTAACAAAGTGATGTCATGTCGCATGCTTTGCTGTTTCTGTGTGAAGTTAAGAAAGAGGTCTAACTCTGTGCCATCGCATAACTAGAGATGTGTTACAAATAATAAGAATATATACAGCTGAAGTCAGAATTATTAGGCCCCTATTCAATAAATTTTTTTTCTTTTTTAAATATGTCCCAAATTATGTTTAACAGAGCAAGGAAATTTTCACAGTATGTCTGATAATATTTTTCTACTGGAGAAAGTCTTATTTGTTTTATTTCGGCTAGAATAAAAGCAGTTTTTAATTTTTAAAATACATTTTAAGGTCAAAATTATTAGCCCCTTTAAGCTCTTTTTTTTTCGACTGTCTACAGAACAAACCATCGTTATACAATAACTTGCCTAATTACCCTAACCTGCCTAATGAACCTAGTTAAGTCTTTAAATGTCACTTTAAGCTGTATAGAAGTGTCTTGAAAAATATCTAGTAAAATATTATTTACTGTCATGACAAAGATTATATAAATCAGTTATTAGAAATGAGTTATTAAAACTATTATGTTTAGAAAATCTTCTCTCCTTAAACAGAAATTGGGGAAAAAATAAACGGGGGCTAATAATTCAGGGGGACTAATAATTCTGACTTTAACTGTATATATAAGTACACCCCTCACAAATCTAACTTTAAATTCATATTTTTAATAGGAAACTATACAATATTATATTGCTGTATATCCATTAGATTAGTCAGTACTGAAGTCAAATCTGGAGCTTATCTAACAAAATAACTTACGACAACGGTCCAAAAACTAGTACAGCCAAATTTATGTCATAGAAAAATATCAAATTCAAATTTAAAAAAAGAGGAAAAATCAAGAGAAGCAAAACAATGGAAAAATTTAGTTGAAATTTTATAGTTTTTAGTTTTTTTTTTTATTTAGCTTGAATTTAATTGTATGATCTTTCTATTTCTAAATATGTTTGGTGGCTAAAATATTATTTTAATAAATATATCTGTTTAATAAATCGGTTTAGTTTAAATGCACTGAAATACATTGCCTATATTCACTGAGAAATGGATCAAAATATTCATTTTCAAATGGGGTGTATTTTATTATGCTGAGCACTGTAAATACACATCTCAGCTGCCTTCTCTTTTGTCCTTTTCCTAGCAACTTTGTATACTATTTGACCAAATCTCCCATGACCCGTGTAACCTTTACATCATGCATATTTCACACTCCCTCTCTTTTCTCATTTACAGTTCTGTCTTTTTTTTCTTCTTCTTCTTCTCCTTTCCTCATAATTACTGCAGACACCTAAAGTCAAGTGCTGGGTTTTCTGAGGATTTGCTTCATTAGCGTTGCTTAATTCTCAGTTCGTTCTGTTCATTTTGACTTAGAGGTGAGGACAAGGGAAAAACAAATCACTGCTGTGGTGTGTATGTTATGGTTGTTTATTGTCAGAATTGAGAATCAGCATAATAAGCACTTTCTGTTTATTGTTGTAATTGCACTTACACATAAGCCTCCCACCTTCCTCGAACCTTGCATTTGGAGTTAATTACATTATTTTCAGTGCATGCATCAATCCGGAAGTTACCATTGTTTGAAAACAAACCAGCTTATTGAATAGACGCATGATTCAGCACATTAAGGTCGTCTCTGGTGGGATGTGGTTGTCATAGTGACAGCTGCAGAGGTGACCTCACCCTACTTAACCTGCCTTGTGTCTCAGTGGTGTTCTGGTAATGGTGTGACATCACCCTGTGAACAGCCGCTGCTTGGCAACAGCCAATGATTGGCAGATTATGTTCTTCCCCAGGGCCTCAGACATGCCCCACCATTTGTAATACTGAGTAATGGGTTTGTATGGGGCCAACTGTTGGTTGTCAGAAAGATAAAAAGTAAAATTGAGTTATGGTGCCATCCACCAATATTGGCACCTTTGGTAAATAAGAGTAAAGAGGACTGTGAATTAAATGTGTGTACTGTTTACCATTTAGATTTTTGGCTCAAAACCTTAACAACAGTGCTGGGGAAGCTACTCCAAAAATGTAGCTTAATAAGCTATGAGGTACTCTATCTGGAAAAGTAGCTCTACACTTTTAAAATGTAGCCAGCTACACTACAAGTTACTTTCTATAGTAGCTAGTAGAGTTGAGCAATGTCGACCAATTTGGCATCGTCGTCGTAGGAAGCGGTGAATTTATTATTTACGAATAATTAATTAATTCATAATGAATTAATTATTTGTACCCTACCGTTTCAACTACCTGACCTGCATGGTCTTTGTTTTATCCATAACCAAATCATGAATAAATAAAGATAAGTTAAACACAAATTGCCACCTGTCAATCACTTTTTCCACGGGACTCTGGCATGAATAGGCAGAGTGATCTGTATCGTTATAATGGCGTCGACTAACTTGGTTGGTTAAAAAGGTGCACAAGCAACAGGAACCAACCAACAGTATCTGAGGTTTTCACTAAAATTACTTCGTACAAGCGTGAAAGGCGAAAGATTGAAGCAGAAGCGAAAGATTGTGCGTGATGTATCTGAAGAGTGGGTGGGGGTTGGGGATGTGGGACATATTTGAGGATCGGGCGGGAAACGCGCACTTTCCGGAAGATTATCATTCGTTTGCTGAACTTCTGGGAGACTTGGGATGTCTGAAAATGGCATTTTAAAACTAAGACGTATTAGTGTAAATGGGGCCTCAGTGTGTATTTTTCACGAGCGGGTTGCTGCTGGGACGGGATGGGGCGAGGATCGCGATGCCGGCTCAGCATCCTGATGGCTATCGGCCATCGACAATGGACGATGGTATCGTCTATTGGCCCAACCCTGGTAGCTAAATTGAAGCTACTCATTCACAAAGGCATACATTACAAAAATGTGAATAAACATTAATTTTAAGTAGTGTAATGCAATACAATGTCAAAGCGTAATGTTTTAATACACATAGTAATTTTTTTTTTTTTTGACCATCAAGATTCAAAGCAAAAAAACAGCAGTAAATGTTGCATTACAATAACAAAATTATATTGTCAAAATTACATTTCGTGTATTTCGAGTTTTATTTTTTTATTGCCTTACCTGTAATATGGACCCCCCCCCCACCCCCTCTTTAGGTTTAATGCTGAATGTTATGTACTTGGTTTGTAACTATGTTGTTACCTCTACGAGATTTAGTGTTTGATGTTTAATTACAATAAAAATGTAAAATAATAATAATAATAATAATTATTATCTTAGATTAAGCACACTGTATTTCTCAGTACTGGGAAGGGCATCCGCTGTGTAAAACATTAGCTGGAATAGTTGGCGGTTCATTCCGCTGTGGCGACCTGAGAGGCTAAAGCCGAAGGAAAATTAATGAATGAAGTACACTGTAGTATTTTCTCAACAACAACACCATTACCACCATTTTGGTAAGAAATGCTAAGCTCTTGCGTTCTTCAGATTAATGGCCGACTGTAATTTGTAGATTGAATTTTAACTGTTTTACTTAAAGCATTATTTACAAAATAACAGTAATAAATAAATGTAAAACCATGAAATGTGTGATTTACCAATAGATAGGTGTAATACACTGTTGTGGTCTTGTACATGTACTGTAGCTGTTTTCAAGCCACTCTGCTTTCTGGAAAATGAGCTAGCTACTGCAAAAGCTACATTTTAGCATAGGTTGCTGACATACTGAAAAATGTAGCTACACTTGTAGTCTCCCCAACACTGCTTTTAAAAGACGCTGAAAATTCTTTAAAAATTTGTTTAATTCAGTTTCTTTTTAGATGAAAGAAACTGCTTTTGTCTTGAAACACTTGCACAACATCAGATTGTAGTTTTGGCAACTTTATAAACCCCAAAGACCCAACTAACTTCTCTAGCAGTGATTTTTAGAGATTTTTTCCCCCTAATTTGTCCTCCTGACAAACAGATACATGTCCTCTGCAGAATAATTCATAAATTTTATTTGACTGGAATTTCTTCTGACTGGAATTTCTTTCTGATAGTGGAAATGTGATAGTGTTTTCGCTATTTTCTTCTAGCCTCTTCCCATTTTGTGAAGCTCAGTAGCCCTTTTTCTGCAGACCACAGCTGTGTTTGGTCTTAGCCATTGTGATCAATGACTGAGTGAATGACTGACTGAGCACTGCACAAAACACAGTCAATCATGAGTAACCATCAAGATTTTAAATGGTTGAATTGTAATAAATAATCTCTTTTTATAAGATTGATAGGGCTTTCTGTGTAGAGGTTAGTAGTTCATTGAGAAAACAGATGTTTCATTTTTGATTAATTACACGAGTGACACCCCATCTGCGGCCCTGAAGGTGGGACGTGAAATATTTTTTTTAATGATTTATAGTCAACGACCTTGTCTATTCACTCACACCTATGTAAAGGGAATCTATGTAAGAATTTTGTACAAATTTTCATGTTTTATTTATTTATTTATTTTTCACCGCAAATGTGTGAACAGTCAGTTTGAATACTTATATGAAACTTATATACAGTCACTGGCCACTTTATTAGGTACATCTTACCAGTACCAGATTGGACCCCTTTTGCCTTCAGAACTGCCTTAATTTTTCGTGGCATAGATTCAATAAGGTACTGGAAATATTCCTCAGAGATTTTGGTCCATATTGACATGATAGCATCACGCAGTTGCTGCACATCCATGATGTGAATCTCCCACTCCACCACATTCTAACTGAGGTGCTCTATTGGATTGAGCTCTGGTGACTGTGGAGGCCATTTGATTACAGTGAACTCGTTGTCATGTTCAAGAAACCAGTCTGAGATGATTTGCTCTTTATGACATGGTGTGTTGTCCTGCTGGAAGTAGCCATCAGAAGATGGGTACTCTGTGGTCATAAAGGGATGGACATGGTCAGCAACAATACTCAGGTAGGCTGTGGCGTTGACATGATGCTAAATTAGTACTAATGGGCCCAGAAGTGTGCCAAGAAAATATCTCCCACACCATTACACCATCACCACCA
>NC_079452.1:34753341-34758341 GCF_903798145.1 Danio aesculapii | reverse complement strand
CACTGCATGGATTGTCATTTTCAATAATAGGGGCCCTTTAAGTAGATTGAATATAAAAAAATCAAGTTGTCTTCCACCCAAAAATCTCAAAAATAGTGTTGTTTCAGCTCATTTGAAATAAGTAGTTTGAGCAAGCAGCAAACTCATTTTTAATATGTTTCAGGCTTTATGGAGTAGGTGCAATAAAATAAATGTATCATTAACTTTTTTCATTAATTTTAATTACATTTTTCATTTCACTTCATTCGGTTTTATATGCTTAAGGTTAACTACTGTTTACTAGGAGTCACTGAAGAAATAAACACAGCTTGTTAGAAGCAAGGAAAAATCCACAAAGCTAAATTATCACCCTTTGTTTGCACTGAGGTGAGAAAAGCAGTTTTTCATTCTGGTTCTGTTGTGCTTCAGTAGAGTCAGGGTTGCCAGTTACTGTTGAGGAAAATGAAGGAAGAAGGCAGTGCCAGTGTCAACATTAGCCTGGCATCCCTGATTTCAGCAGCCATCTCCTGTCCACTCATCTGCAGTTTGACCCACAGGTCACATACATCAGCAGATTACACACACTTGATTTCCATTGTACATTGCTCTTGTTTATCAAAAATGTCTTCAATTTCAAATCTAAAATTTTAGGCCTTAAAAAGTCTTGTAGGCCTTAAATCATTTTAAATGGGTCTTAATTTTCTATGTCCATAAAAACATTTATATTTAGTCTACTATAATTATTAAAGCTTGTAATTAAAAAAAAAAAAAAGAAAATCTATGTTGACGACAAAATGCTTGTTTTGACACATTTTTATTTTATTTTTTATTTTATTTACTTGCCAAACTGGGCCATTAAAAAATTCTTAGTGTTCAGCCCTGTTAAAGTCTGAAATTTCATTAATAATGGACTTAAAAAGGTCTTAAAGTCCTAAATTTGACTTGATGAAATCTGCAGAAACTTTGTTTAGGAAAAGCCATTTAATTTTGTGTTGCCACACAAGATTAATGACAATTTCTACCTTGATTAGAGTAGTTTAATATTATTAGGTTTATTCAGAGTTGTACAATTTTCTAGGGGAATAAAATGATTCAATATCAGTGGATTTTACAGGGTAGATTACAACATTTGGTGTTGAAATAGACACAGATTTAAAATTTTATATTTTATTTTGGAGAATACATTTTTAATGTACCTCGAAATAAATGTTTTAAGAACTGTTTTGCTAAAATGTTTTTGCCTGGTTTTCCTGTGAAAGTGGTTTACTTCTAGACTGGTTGTTTTTTTTTCTCTCACACAGGTTTGACATAAAAACAATTATATTTGACTGAAAGGTTTTAAATTATTTTGCCCATTTCTTAATTTACACCAATGATAGAATTGTGCTAGATGATGAGACTGAGATTATGGGGTGCTTTGTAAAGTATCTGTTTAGTTGCATTTTTTTTTTTTGATCATTGGGCTACAGATCTGGCAACATTTTGCCAACTTAAGAGAAATCGGAAGTGCACTTGTGTAATTGATCAGGATGAGATCAGATTAAGGCAAAGTCAGCGCAATTTCAGAGCAAAAAAAGAAAGACGGATGTAGCAAATGCAGCTGTGCCGATATTATAACAGGACTTCTGATATAAAGGCACAAAGAGTTTGACAAGACCTTATAGTGTATGTGAAATGCAGGTTAATCCAGATCCTTAAGTGGTCATTTTGGATATTGATTGTATTATTTTTAACCATTGGCTGGTGTTTTTTCTTTCTGCGTATACATCTCATGAATTTATTTGTTTTGACCTGCTTTGAAAAAGACCAGGAATAGCAAGAACATTCATAGAAATCTAGTACAAAATGACTCATCATTGGCTCACAATGTGATTCACCTAAATGAGTCTTGTAAGTAAAAAAGAATAGAGTGAATGAGAAATGCTTACAGAATTCATTAAAAGACCAAAACAACACCCAGAAAGCGTTTCATCACAGTGTAAATTATGTATAAAGCTATTTTTATGAAGTGCACAGATGATATTGCTTTATATATTGCAGGAGATCAGAAACCAAAGAAATCTGGAGAGCTTTTAGAATCGCTTTGAATTATAATTTGTAGTCAGTTTTACTGTTTTCTATTTTTCTATTTCTTTTTAAATTGACATTATCACTAACATGCATGGATCTTTAAGTGGGAAACAGTGTTGCACAAGTCATGGGACATGTTATGGTTTGTTCAAATGCATCTATTTTTTTATTTTAGGGGCTCTGAGGTTAAGAATGTTCTAACAACAATTTCAAAAGTCCAAAACTTATGGTTATAACTTTAAGAGGACCATTGCTACTATAAATCATTTCGGACCCCTGTAATTGAATGTAGGGTTGCACAGTGGCTCAGTGGTTAGCACTGTGGCCTAACAGCAAGAAGGTCGCTGGTTCAAGTCCCGGCTGTGCCAGTTGGTGTTTCTGTGTGGAGTTTGCATGTTCTCCCTGTATTGGTGTAGGTTTCCTCCTCGAGCTCCGTTTTCCCCCACAGTCTAGGTGAATTAAATAAGCAAGTGGCCATAGTGTATGGGTGTTTCCCAGTCCTGGGTTGCAGCTGGAAGGGCATCCGCTGTGTAAAACATATGCTGGATAAGTTGGTGGTTCATTCCGCTGTAGCGACCCCTGATTAATAATGGAAAGGAAGGAAAATTACTGAATAAATAATAATTTAATGTTCAGTATTATTAATAAACAATCATTTCATGCAGTAAAAGATACGGATCATTTTATAGGAATTTTGAAAGCAACTCATCCAATCTTAATTTAGGTCCTGAATTAACTATTATATAACAAGTATTTCATCCTCTGTCATCATTTTCACGCTTTGTCAACAATCTTAGCAGTATTAGCTGTACAAATAAAAGTGCTGTGTGCTTCTGATCCATATCTATATTAAAACAGTCAATATTTTCAGACAAGTGCACCCAGTGAACAAGCCTCTCTCCTCCTCCTCATTTCTCCTCTTCTGTCTTGGATCCTCCATACGTTACAGATCTGTGTGATTGTGACGCTCTGGCTGTGAAAAGCTGCATTGCAGCACTGCTGTCAGCTGTGTGGAGCTCAGCTCAGATCCAATCGGCCCTGCGTTAGTGGCTAGCAAACACCAATATCCAGGTTAATGCATTTTGCTGAGCCAAAAGAAGAGCCCAAAAAAGGCAGAACAGAAGCTGGCCTTATTTAGCAACACGCTAACCCATTTATAAGTAATGAATGTGAATGGTAGAGGAAAGAAATGTGACCCTGGACCACAAAACACTTATGTTGCACTACTATATTTTTCTTAACAGCCAAAAATACGTTTTATGGGTCAAAATTATTGATTTTTCTTTTATGACTAAATCATTTGATTATTATAAGTACTGTGTAAGTAAACATCATGTTCCACAAAGACATTTTGTAAATTTCCTATTGTAAATACATTCACCGGCCACTTTATTAGGTACACCTGTCCAACTGCAAATATCTAATCAGCTAATCACATGGCAGCAACTCAATACATTTAGGCATGTAGACAGGGGCGGAGCTTTCGGGCACTGATGTTGGATGACTTATTTTGGATTGTGAAAGCAAAATTCTCCTATGAGAGTTATAATATCGACTCCTGATGGTGAATGCAGTTATACTCACGTCACGGCAGGTATTATTTGGTAGTTTGGTCTTTTATTTCACTAATTTGGCAACCGCCAAACGTCATCAGAGAAACGGCTTGAATTTCTGATTAGTAAAAAGAAAAATTTGTGTTCCATTTGGGACGACACTACATACATATACTATGCTGTTGCGTGTGTAAGTGCATAAGTACATAGTGCTTAAGTGTATAGTATGGCATTTGGAATGCAGCTATGGTCAAGATGATCTGCTGCAGCTCAAAGCGAGCATCAGAATGAAGAAGAAATGTGATTTAAGTGACTTTGAACGTGGCATGATTGTTGGTGCCAGACAGGCTGGTCTGAGTATTTCAGAAACTGCTGATCTACTGGGATTTTCATGCACAACCATCTCTAGGGTTTACAGAGAATGGTCAGGAAAAGAGAAAATATCCAGTGAGGCAGTTCTGTCTGTGCAAATGCCTTGTTGATGTTAAAGGAGAATGGCCAGACTGGTTTGAGCTGATAAAAAGACAACAGTAACTCAAATAACCAAATAACAACCGAGGTATGTGGAAGAGCATCTCTGAATGCACAACACGTCCAACCTTGTGGCAGATGGGCTACAGCAGCACAAGATCACACCAGGTGCCACTCCTGTCAGCTAAGAACAGGAAACTGAGGCTACAATTTACAATATTTTTTTGGCATACTTTGGGCCCATTACTACCAATTGAGCATTGTGTCAATGCCACAGCCTACCTGAGTAGTGTTGCTGACCATGTCCATCCCTTTATGACCACAGTGTACCCATCTTCTGATGGCTATTTCCAGCAGGATAACGCACCATGTCATAAAGCGCGAATCATCTCAGACTGGTTTCTTGAACAAGACAATGAGTTCACTGTACTCAAATGGCCTCCACAGTCACCAGAGCTCAATCCAATAGAGCACCTTTGGGATGTTGTGGGACAGGAGTCACATCATGGATGTGCAGCAACTGCATGATGTAATCATGTCAATATGGGCCAAAATCTCAGAGGAATATTTCCAGTACCTTGTTGAATCTGTGCCACGAAGGATTAAGGCAGTTCTGAAAGGGTGTCCAACCCGGTACTAATGTATATCAAAATTCAGTATTTGATTAGTAATGTATTTTCCTAAGCACTTTATTTAGACATCTTTAAAGGCTACTTTCTCAATATTAACCTTCTTATCCTCATATTTCAGATTTTCAAATATTCCCCTATCCTTACAAACTATACATCAGTGGGCAGCTTATTTATCAGCTATCAGATTGCGGATGAATCTCAATTTCAATAAATTGATTTTATTGACGACTGGTTTTGTGTCACAGTGGTCACAAATGATGTTGTTTAAAGGTGTGATGCAGGAAAAAAGTACATG